>NC_060275.1:73670969-73757461 GCF_021613505.1 Equus quagga
ATATGCACAGTTCATGTATCCTTTCTCCTATTGATGGACATTTGGGTTGTTTCCAGTTATAGACTATTATGAATGAAGCGGCTATGAATAGTCTTGTACATGTCTTTCTGTAGACATACAGGTTTATTTCTCCAATTCCTAGAAGTGGATTTGCTGTGTCATAGAGCATGTTTATGTGTAAACTTGTAAGAAAATGCCATTTTATAAAAATAGCCTTAGCATTTTACAATACTACCAGCAATTCATGAAAGTTTTTTATTGTTACACATTCTTGCCCACACGTGATCTCATCAAAAGTTTTAATACTATACATTCTACAAGACATGTAACTTTATTTCATTGTGTCTTTAATCTGTTTTTCCCTGATGAGTAATGATGTTGACCAAATTTTCATATGCTTATTGGCCACTTGGGAATCTTCTTTTGTGAAGTACCTATGCAGATATTTTTGTCCATTTTTTTTTAGTTAAGGTATTTGTTTTCTCCTAATTAATTTGTAGAATTTTGAGATATATCTTCTATATCAGTTGTTTGTTTCATATCTCATATCTCACAGGATGTCCAGTTGTGGCTTGCATTTTAACTTTCCTATATGATGTCTTCAGATGACTGAAGTTTTAAATTTTGATGAATTGCAATTTATCATTATTTTCTTTTATGGTTAGTATCTGTTCTGCATTAAGAATTTTTGCCTGCTTGAAGGTCAGATAAACATTCACCTATGTTTTATTTCTAAACAATATATACATTTTGCTTTCAGATGTAGGTAAATGATCCATTTCAAATTAATTTTTATATATAGTGTGAAATAGCGGTCAAGGTTTATTTTCTATTCATACACACATGTGCGTATGTGTGTATATACATACATATATATGTGTGTTTACACACACACACATAAATACACACACACACACATACAATTGTTCCAGAGCCACTTCTTAAAAATGCTTTACTTTCCCTGTTGAATCATTTTGCCATATGTTGAAAATAAGTTATGGTCTATTTCTGGAATCTCTATCCTGTTCATTGATCTATATAAGTATTATTGTGTCAATTACACTATCTTATTTGCTGTAGCTTTATAGGTTGTCTAGCAATCATGCAGTGTAAGACCTTAAATTATTTCCTTTTCTTTCAATTCTGTTTGACTAAGTTCTTTGCACTTCCGTATAAATTTTAGAGTTAGTTTGTCCACATTTACAAATGAAAATCCTTCCGGGACTTTGAGTGGGATTTCATTAAATCTATAAACCAACTTGGGGAAATTAACATCTTAAAAATATTGAATCTTCCAATCCATGAACATGAAATACCTCTCCATTCATTTAGATCTTCTCTAATTTCTGTCAGCATTTTTTTTTAAAGTTTTAAGTGTAGGAGTTTTACATTTCTTAGATTAAACTTATGTTCATGTATTTTATGGAGTATTTGATGCTATTGTAAATAACACATTTTGTCTATATTTTATTCCTGCATGTTATTAACTCTACCATACCATTGTTTTATTTGTGTTTTAAGCAATCATTAGTCTTTAAAAAACATATATGTTTACCATTTCCAACAATATTCATTTATATCCAGGATACCTTTTTGGTAATCTTTGTATTGATCCTACTTGAGTTTCACCAAGCTTCTTAGCTATGGGTTGATGTCTTTAATTAATTTGGGACAAAATTTTGGCCATTATCTCCTCAAATACTTTTCTGTCACTTTTGATCATCACTCTTGTCTTCGTCTGAGCCTTAGATTATATTTATATTCTAGATCATCTGTTCCTGTCCCACAATTCTCAAGTGCCTTGTTCAGTATTTTATCCTCTTTTCTCTGAGCTCTGTCACTTGCAGTGAGTAACGTTACAACAGTTGTTCTCAATGGGGGACAATTTTGCCCCAAAGAGGACAGTTAGCAACGTCTAGAGACATTATTGATTGTCATAATGTGAAAGGGTAGTGCTACTACCTAAACAACTTATTAGGTACAGGACAGCCCTTTACAACAAATAACTATATAATCTAAAATGTCAATCGTTTCAAGATTGAGAAACCCTGGAATAGAAAGATACACCATTTTTATGAATCAGAAGACTCGAAATTGTAGGATGCCCCCTAAATTGACAGATTTAGTGCAATCCCTGTCAAAATCCCAGCACGATTTGTTGTTAAATTAAAAAGGTAATTCTAAATTTTATGGGGAATGTTATATTTGGGCCATGGGTTTCCCTACAGCTTTTTTTCCCCTAAGAATTCTAATTCAGGAGGAAGGGAATAAATTCCAAGTGAGGTGTGAAATGCTCTTTTTGAAGACAATGCTTTTAAATTGCTTTATTACATATATCTGACATCCCTCTTTTCAAGTAATTTTTTTCAGAAAAGACGAATGGGAGAGAACATCTTAGGTTTCAGTACAAGTTTGACTAAGTATAGAATTTTTCATAAATCTTTGAATAATTCGCTTTATTTTATTGCAGAATCTATTACTATTAATACAAGTGGATGATACCAATCTGATTCCTGTTTCTTCATAAGCAATTTGTTTCTTTTGCTTATTCCTTTTTTTTTTGGAAAATTGTAGAGTCTTCCTTTTGCTGGATGCTCTGAAGATTCTTGAAAGATGTTATGTATTTTTAAATGTATTTTTATACTTATCCTGCATGAAAATCTCTAGCCTCTTTCCATCTGAAGATTTTTATATTTCTTCAGTGTGGAAACATTCATCCTATCATTTATTTAATTCTTTCCTTTATTTTCCCCTGCACCCCCTTTCTGGAACTCCTATTATGAAAATTGGACCTCTTAAGTTCACTCTCTATGTTCCTTTAGTTTTTTTCTCATATTTTGCTTCTCCTGTCTTGCTGCTCTATACTCTGGGAAGTTTTTCAACAACTTTTCCCCAAAATCTTCTGGGTTTTTGTTTGTTTTTAATTTCATCATCTGTTTTTTTTTTCCCCAAGATCTCTTTCTTATTCTCTGACTAGATCTTTTTATAGCTTTCCAATATTAATAGATTAAATAATCTCTCACACCTGAGGATTCTAACTGAAATATGTTAATGTTCTTTCATATCACCCAGATTATTTATTTCCATCAGAAACAATTCTTCTGTTTACTTTGCTTGGAGCAAAGTGCTTTCCTAAAATGTATGATGTTCCTTAGTTTTCTATTTACATGAATTAATTCATTCAATCAATATTCATTGATTAGTTACCACGGGCCAATTATTTTTCTAGGTTTTATATTACATTAGTGGGGATTTAAAAAAAGAAAGATCCTTTCCCTCATTCAACCTGCATTTGGAAGAGGGGGCAGAAAGTAAACAAGTGTAGTAACAGTTCTACAGTATATGAAAAGATGATCAGAGCTATAAGTAAAAAGAAAAACTAGAGGAGGATGGGAGACATCATGATGAGGGGAGGACAATTTTAAATATGATGATCATGATAGATGTGTTGAGAAATAACATTTAAGAAAAAGAATTCAGGAAAGAAAGTTCATTGGATATCTAAAGGCATTTACCACAGATGGAAACAATAGCCAATAAAAGGCACAAAGAAGAGAACATTCCAGGTATGTTCAAAGAACAATCAGGAGGGACCACAGGTCAATTCAGTTAAATCAGAGTTAGTAATATGGAGAGTAATTGGTGATGAAGTCTTGAAAGTAGTAGAAGACATAGTTTTATATCATTTAGAAATATCTAGACTACTGTAATGATATTGTCTTTTATTTTGAGTGAAATGGGGAGTCATTGCAAAGTTTTGGGAAATGACATGATGTATATTACATATTTTAACTGGTTACTGCAATGAGACCCACTGGCTATGGGATATGAGAGGAAGAGTAGAGTAGTGGAAGAGTCCAAATTTGTTTGTTTTAGCTTTTTACTTTGTTTGTTTATTTGTCATGAGCAACTGGTAAAATGATGTAGAAGACTAAGGTGGAAGAGGTCTAAGGGGTAGGTCCAGGTTTCAGTGGTGGACATGCTGATTTTGAGATGCCTGTTACTCATATTATTTAAGCAGTTGGTTTTGTGAGTCTGGAGTTCAGGAGCGTTCTGTGCTGGAGACATAAGCATGGAGAAAGCATGAAATCACTTAATTTGTCCACGTTAAAGTATACACTACCTCTGTTCCCCTTAACCGAATCTAAGTTACTGTTGAGCAATTTAACGATTTAAAACTTTACTAACTGAATTAATTAGTATCATATAGAAATTTAAAGAAATATATGAATATGATTACAATTAGACACAAAACATTTTAGATGGTTTTTTGGTATTCTAATACATAGAACTGAAATCAACTAAACAGGAATCTATTTCTCTTTAGCATATATAAGGATGAAAAGAATAAATAGGCAATGATAGCCATGTAGTATTGTGTCTAATTGGTGAGCCTCTTTCTATGATACATTATCTGAATGAGCTTGAATTACAACAGTCACACAAGATCCAAAACTTAGGGATTATAATTATTTCAAACTTTGCACATTTCCTATGTAGCACCTGTGTGACAAATTTTGTTCATGACTTGATGGGAGCTTTGGCTGAATTCATTTTTTAAACTGTCACAGTGAATGTTTTCACTAAACTTTTTAACATCAGTGCCTAATTAGTGAGCACCAGCTATATGAAAAATAATTGAAAACTAACTTTTAAAAATTTCTTCCCAATTATTTTCAAGTGTTTTCTGATGTGCATGCTTAGTCTTCCTGTTGGATTTGTTTTGTTTTGCTTGCTCTGGGTAAATTATAAAAATTTTGTTAATGTAAGCTGAGAAGTAAAGAGAAGAAAATAATGGGGAAAATCAATGAATTAATAATATAAAAAAATCATTAGATTGTGTACAGAGAAGTCAGAGGAAATGAAGACTATTCTATGTAGATGATGATGATGATTATCATGATCATGATGATGATAATGATGCTAATGATGATGCCAACTCACCTTTTACAGTTTAACGTCTCTCAGCTGTCTACCTTGGGCAATCTTCAGCTAAATTACCTAGGGTGCTTGTTAAAAATGCAGTTTCCCCAGCTCCACTGTAGCTATGAATAAGAATCTTTGAAGTTGAGAATAGAGTAGTAAATGACACCTAAGGTTGTCCTGACTCAAGTAAGTGACCGGGGCTGGATTCCTAGTCATGGACTCTGAACCATTGAAGGAGAGACATAAACTGCAACATTTCTGGCACTCTGGGCACACAGGCAAAGCAGCTCCAGTAACCCTTGGGCAGCCTCCAAAGAGTTGCAGGTGCAGGCTGTTAGATCCAAGAGAACACAGAAGCAGAGGAAATATGGGTTATTTAAAAACGAACATATTTTTAAAAAGAAAACCTTTCAGATTATAGTACCAGCAACGCAGCATACTAGCGATTAGTCCTACGGTGAGTCACTTTACCTCATTAAACTGTTTTTCTCCATTTTTAGCATAAAAAGTTAATAGCAACCCTTCCCTGTACTCTTGTAATATTGTTGGTTGGATCAAAGAGAATAATAAATATTATACAATACTTTGTAGAAATATAAAGTGCTGTTCTCATGCAAAATATTCCTCATTCCTAAAAATAGTTTATCATTATTGAAGAGATATATTGGAAAACCTCTTTCCTGAGATTCACATGCTGAGACATCTTTGTTCCTTCTGGAAGCAAACTAAATAAGAATCCTTGAATATAGCTGTTTTCTGATACTAAAGATATATGTGGTCCTAAGTTTATCATTCAACTTCTTTTACTTAAGACTAGGAGGTTTAAACAACCTGAAGATTACTAAAAGCACATTCCTCACCAATACCAAGAGTCAGTGTTTAGTGATTTACCAGTTAAAAATTGAATCAAATAATTTCTGAGGGAATTCTATTTATATCACAGTATTGTTCTACTTTTCGACAGTAAGTTTGGAAATTCTTAGATATTTTGAACCGTCGGTTTCATAAATAGATAGGTTGGTTATGTTAAACTTCTCAATCAAACTTAGCACTTATAATAGCTCAAAAATAGACCACACCCATATATGTCATTGGATAAAGAAATATCTTCTAATGCAAATGTCTCCTGCAATGTTCTGGTAGAAATTTCCTGGCAACAAGAATTGAATACTTTATAATATTTCCTTGTATATTTGCAAATGCCATTCTCTGCTTAAGATGTGGAGGTTCACATCCATGAATGTGTTTCAAATTTATTAGCACAGAATGTAAATTCTACAATAGGTAGTGCCACTTGAAGCAAGGGTGCATTTTACAGTGCATCAAAATAGAGTACACCAGTTGCCAAGGCTGTTTTCATTACATAGAAACTGGTGGTCTTAATTTTTCACTTAACTATGGGAATTGGAAGGAGAATCATATTCACAAGCGTTTGAGGAAAATGTCTCTAAGGATTGCATATATATATATCTCACATTTCTTTATCCATTTATCCATTCATGGACACTTCAGTTGTTTCCATGTCTTGCGTATTGTACATAATGCTATGATAAACATGGAGGTACAGATATCTCTTCAAGTTAGTGGTTTTGGGGTTTTTATTTACCTTTGTATATATTCCAGAAGTGAAATTGATGGGTCATACGGTAGTTCTATTCTTAATTTTTAAGGATCCTCCATTCCCTCCTCGATAGTGACTGCACCAATTTACATTCCCACCAAGAGCGCACGAAGGTTCCATTTTCTCCACATTCTCTCCAGCATTTGCTATCTCTTGTCTTTCTCATGGCTGCCATCCCAGCACACTAGTTTTACATGTGAATATCCAATTTTCCCAGCACTATTTATTGAAGAGACTGTCTTTTCTCCATTGAGTATTCTTGGCTCCCTTGTTAAATATTAGTTGACCATTTATGCTTGGGTTTATTTCTGGGCTCTCAATTCTGTTCCATTGATCTATTTGTCTGTTTTTACACCCATACCATACTATTTTGATTACCATAACTTTATAGCCTAGCTTGAAATCAGGAAGGATGATGCCTCTCACTTTGTTCTTCTTTCTCAGGATTATTTTGGCTATTTGGGGTCTTTTGTGGTTCCACATAAATTGTAGGACTGTTTTTTCTACCTCTGTAATAAATGTCATTGGAATCGTGATAGGGATTGCACTGAATCTAAAGATGGCTTTTGTTAGTATGTAGATTTTAACAATATTCTTCCAATCCATGAACACAAGATACCTTTCCATTTTTTTGTGTCTCTTTGATTTCTGTCATCAATGTCTTGTAGTTTTCACAGTAAAGATCTTTCCCTTCCTTGGTTAAGTTTATTCCTAAGTATTTTAATGCTTTTTATGCTATGGTAAATGGGATCATTTTCTTTATTTCTTTCTCAGATAATTCATTGTTAATGTATAGAAACACTACAGATCCTTGTATACTAATATTGTATCCTTCAAATTTACTAAATTTGTTGATTAGCTGTAACAGTTTTTTGGTGGAGTCTGGGATTTTCTATATATAAAATCACATCATCTGAAAATAGAGACAATTTAACATTTCTATTCCAATTCTGATGCTTTTAATGTCATTTTCTTGCCTGATTAGCTCTGGCAAGGACTTCCAGTACTATATTGAATAGGAGTTGTAAGAGTGGGCACCCTTGTCTTAAGGGACAATCTTTCAATCTTTCACCATTGAGTATGATGTTATCTGTGGGCTTCTCATATATAGCCTTTATTATGTTGCGATATATTCCGTCTATGCCTAATTTGTTAAGAGTTTTTTGTATCATGAACAGATGTCAAATTTTGTCAAATGCTTTTTCTGTCTATTGAGATGATCATATGATTTTTTTCTTTCATTCTGTTATGTGATGTATCACATTGATTGCTTTGTGTGTGTTGAACTATCCTTGTATCCCAGGTATAAACCCCACTTAACCATGGTGAATGATCCTTTTAATGTGCCACTGAATTCAGTTTGCTAGTATTTTGTTAAGAATTTTTGTATCTGTATTCATCAGGGATACTGGTCTGTAGTTTTCTTTACTAGTAGGTCCTTTTCTGACCTTGGTATCAGGGTGATGGTGGCCTTGTAAAATGTGTTTGGAAGTGTTCCCTCCTTTTCAATTTTTTAGAAGAGTTTGAGAAGGATTAGCATTAACTCTTCTTTAAATAGTTGGTAAAATTCACCAGTGAAGCCATCTGGTCCCTAGCTTTTCTTATTTGGGACGTTTTTGACTACTGATTCAATTTCCTTACTAGTAATTGGTCTTTTTTAGACTTTCTGTTTCTTCCTGATTCAGTCTTGGTAGTTAGTATGTTTCTAAGACTTTTTCCATTTCTTCTAAGTTATCTAGTTTGTTGGTATATAGTTGTTCATAATATTATATTATGATTCTTTGTATTTTTGTGAAATCAGTTGTAACGTCTCCTTTTTAACATATAATTTTATTGATTTTTGTCATCTCTCTATTTTCCTTAGTTAGTCTAGCTTGTCAATATTGTTTATCTTTTCAAAGAACCAACTCTTGGTTTTCTTAATCTTTTCTATTGTCTTCCAGTTCTCTATTTCATTGATTTTTGCTCTAATCTTTACTATTTCCTTCCTCCTAAACATGGGCTCAGTTAATTCTTCTTTTTCTAGTGCCTTAAGGCATAAAGTCAGGTTTTTTATTTGGGATGTTTCTTGCTTCTTAATGGAGGCATTTTTTGCTGTGAATCTCCCTCTTAGAACTGCTTTTGCTGAATCCCATAATTTTGGTATGTTGTGTTTCCATTTTTGTTTGTCTCAAGATACTTTTTTATTTCTTCTTTGATCTATTGTTTGTTTAGAAGAGTGTTGTTTAATTTCCATGTATTAGTGAATTGTCCTTTTTTCTATTTTTCCTCTCTTTATTGATTTCTAGTCTCATATCATTGTGATCAGAGAAGATACTTCATATGATTTCAAATTCTTGAATATGCTAAGAATTGTTTTGTGGGGTAACATATGGTCTATCCTCGAAAATGTTCCATGTGCACTTGAGAAGAATGTGTATCTGTTGTTGCCAGATAGAATGTTGTATATATGTCTCTTGTGTCCATTTGGTCTATAGTGTTATTTAAATCCACCATTTCCTTATTGATTTTCTGTCTGGATGATCTATCCATTGTTGAGATCTGGGTATTAAAGTTCCCAACTATTATTGTATTGCTGTTTATTTCTCCTTATAGCTCTGTTAGTTTTTATGTATTTAGGTGCTTTGATGTTTGATGCATACATATTTATAATTTTTATAGCATCTTGACATATTGACCCCTTTACTATTATATAATGACCTTCATTGTCTCGTTTTACCATTTTTACTTTAAAGTTTATTTTGTCTGATGTAACAATAGCTATCCCTGCTTTTTTTGGTTGTTACCATTTTCTTGAATATCTTTTTCCATCCCTTCACTCTCAGTCTGTGTTTCTTAAAGGCTAAAATGAGTATTTTGTAGGCAACATAACATTGGATCTTGTTTTTTAATCCATTCAGTTAGTCTGTGTTTTTGATTGGAGAAATTATTCTATTTATTTTTAATGTAATTATTGATAAGTCAGGTCATATGATTACCATTTTATTAATTGTTTGCAGGTTGTTTTGAAAATCCATTGTTCCTTGTTTCTTATCCTGCTCTCTTTTTTTCTGTGTTTGATATCTTGTGGTATCAGTATGCTTTGACATCTTTATCATGTTCTTTTGTGTAATTACTACAGATTTTTCTCTTGTGGTTATCATGAGACTTACATAAAATATCTTAAAATTATAACACCCTCTTTTAAACTAGCAACAACTTAGCTTCAACAGAATTCCTAAAATTCCTACTTTTATTTCTCCTGCTCCTCACATTTTAGGTTATTGATGTTACAGTTTACATATATGTATATATTTACATATATATTTTATATGGTGTAATTAATAACAGATTATTGTAGCTATGGTTACTTTTACTACATTTGTTTTTTAACTTTAAACTAGAGTTGTAAGTGAGTTACACACCACCCTTATCCTTTTACAGAATCCAACTTTGTCTATGTATTTACCGTTACCAGTAAATTTTACACTTCCTTATATTTTTATGATGTTAATTAGCATCATTTTATTTCCACTTAAAGAACTCCCTTTGGCATTTCTTGTAATGATGGTCTAGTGGTGGTGAATTCCCTCAGCTTTTGTTTGTTTGGGAAAGTCTTTATTCCTTCTTCATTTCTGGAGGATAGCTTTGCCAGGTACAGTATTCTTGGTTGGTAGTATTTTTGTTTGAAAATTTTGAATATGTCATCCCATTCTTTTCTGGCCTGAACAGTTTATGCTGAGAAATCTGCCCATAGTCTTATGGCAGTTCCCTTATATGTAACTTCTCTCTTTCTCTTTCCACTTTTACAATTCTTTGCCTTTGACTTTTGACAACTTAATTATAATGTATCTCAGTGTAGCCCTATTCAAGTTCAAGCTACTTGAGGTCCTTTGGGTACTTGTATCTGGATGTCTATTTCCCTCCCCAGGTTTGAGAATTTTTCAAACATTAATGCTTTAAATATACTTTCTGTACCTTTTACTTTCTCTTCTTCTTCTGGAATTCCCATAATTCAAATATTGTTTCTTTTCACTGTGTTCTGTAAGTCCCATAGGCTTTCTTCATTCTTTTTTGTTCTTTTTTTCTTTTTGCTTCTCTGACTGGATTATTTCAAATTTTCTATCTTCCAGGTAGCTGATTCCTTCTTCTATGTGGTCAAGTCTGCTTTGAAGCTCTCTATTGAATTCTTCAGTTCACTTATTGTATTTTTCAACTTTAGGATTTCTGTTTGTTTGGGGGGGCATTAATTGTTTCTATTTCTTTGTTGATCTTTTCATTTTGTTCATGCATTGTTTTCCTAATTTTGTTTAGTTGCCTGTGTTCCTGTACTTCACTAAGCTTCTTTAAGAGGATTATTCTGAATTCTTTGTCTGACAGTCCATAGATCTCCATTTCTTTGGGATCAGTTATTAGAGCTTTATTAGTTTTCTTTGGTGGTGTCATATTTTCCTGATTCGTCATGATCTTTGATTCCTTATACATTAGCATCTGTGCATTTGAGTAAGTGATCTTCTCCTCCAGACTTTGCAGGTTTGCTTTGTCAGAGACAGTTCTTCACCAGTCAGTTCAGTTTGGGTCTCTGGATGTGTTTGCTGGTAATGTCCTTTGGCAGGTGGGACCTCCTATTAAAGTCTATTTTTGAGTGAGGCAACTGTTTGAATTCTGAGGTCAGTGGTCAGGGGTTGTACAACTTGCTGAGAACAGCTGGATGGAACTGCTGGCTTGGTTCCCTGCCCAAGTGAAGCTGTAGGATGGGCTTCACATTTTTCTAGATTCTCTGGTCAGACTTAGTAGATGGTCAATACTGGATACTAAACTCAGCAGTAGGTGGGGCTATGAATTAGCTTCCCTGCCTTGGTGGGGCAGCAGGATGGAAACCACGGCCTGCGTGGCTCATTGTTTGAGAACCCAAATCAGGCAAAGATGTGCACTGAATATCCAGGTGAGGCCATGAGTTTTGCCCTGCAGACAAGGAAAGCCACAAGCTGTGCTCTCTGTTCAAGTGCCACTGTAAGCAGGGCTGTTGGATGGGTTATGCAGCCTCCCACGTGCTCTGGTAAGGGACACCGGTCAGGTAGGCTGATAGCTCTATTCAGCAATAAGTAGGGCTATAAATTAGTTTTCCTTCCTGGGTACAGTGGGAGAAGCAGCTCCAAGGTCACTAATGCTCTTTTTTTTTGTGTGGACTTGAGTCAAGCTGACCTGTGCCCCAAGTTCCCTGGCCAAACAGGGCCACTAGTTTTTTTTTCTGGGGATGATCAGCTCTGCCTGCCTGCCTGCCTGCCTCTCATCTTGAGAGCTGCTGGCTTATGCAGCTTGCAGGTATTCTCAACAACCCTTCCTGTCAGATGGGGCTGGAGGCCATGCTCCACAGCAGGTTGGGCTATCCCTCAGACTCCTACCTGGGTGGGACTAGGAGAGCCCACTTTAGGTAACTCCAAAATTTCCCAAACAGGCTTTCTTGTTCAGACCATCTGGGATCCACAATCCTCAGCAGATGGGGCTATGAATTAACTTGCCTGCCTGGGCATAGCAGGGGAACCCTCCATGCCAGTACTGGCATTGCTCTGAGGGCAATCAGCTCTGCCCATCCACCTCTCAGCTCAAGAGTTGCTGGGTTATGCTGCTTCCAAGTGTTCTAGCCAGCAACTTCCTGTCAGATGGGGCTGGGTGCCATGCTCCAAAGCAGATGGAGCTATGATTCAGGGGGTCCTACCTGGGCATGGGCAGACCAAGCTCCAGGACCACAAGAACTCAATTTTGGGGGACCCATATCAGGCAGACTTACACCCTGTCAAATTCTATGATCAGACTGCACCACTGATTTGGTTCTGTAGATGAGCAAAGTCATTGGTTGGGACTACTACGTTGGCTCTACAGATAGCAACTCAGTCTGCCAAGATCCAAGTGCTCCTTGTTGGAAGCCCTGCCCCTTCTCAATCTCAATGATATTCCCAGTGGTTGAGCCCTGAAGATTCCCCTGGGATCCTCATGGAATGAAAACCATGGAGCTCCCATGAAGCAACCCACAATTCTAGAGGTACTGGATGTCACCCTTAGGCTCTCTTTTCCCACCGGATAAATCAAGGACTCAAGGGAGATCTCTTAGCATGGTGCTGCACCAGCCTGGAGGAGGGGCACTGTAGTCAGTGCATAGTCATTTCTGCTATCCTTCTAACGCAATTTGTCTTGGTCTCTGTGATAGAGGGAGTGCTTCAGCCTCACTCCCATGTTCTAGGATCCTCTTAGTGCTGTCTTGTCCATAAATAGTTTTTAGTTGTCCTTGTGATGGGGAGCAGTCAGGAACAACCTATGTCACCATATTGGTGGCATCACTCCTCATGGCTTTCCAACCCCTGGCTCCCTCCCCTTTTCTATCTCACAGGCATTTCCTTAATAACACTCTTGAATATTTAACCCCATCTTGGTGTTTGCTGCTCAGTAAACCCAAACTAATACAATGAATAAAGTGAAAATATTTTCAATAATTGCCTTTGTATAATAGCTGCAAAGCAAGTAGAGAATTGATAAGCAAAACAGATCCTGGAGTCAGACATATGGTGGTGTGCAGTATAACTGAAACCTAGGCTCCTGTACTACCTCTGTTTTTTTCTTTTGTAGCAAATAAATTTGTACTCTCCTCAGATTTCAGTCATAGCTGTGGTGCACAGTTCCATGCTAAACATGCCCAATTCTATTTTTTTGCTTTGGGGATTTCTTGAAGTGTGGAAACTACCTCAGGCTGATAGTAGGTACAGGCTGGGTATTCTGCGGAGTTAACATCCTGAGGAAACCCTCAACCAATAGAATAATGTGTCAATGGATAAATGTCCCAGCCTTCACTCTTTAGACAGTTTGAGAAGTCATTCTGGGAGCTGGCCCGGTGGCGCAGCAGTTAAGTGTGCATGTTCCACTTCGGTGGCCCGGGGTTCACCAGTTCAGATCCCGGGTGCGGATATGGTACCGCTTGGCAAGCCATACTGTGGTAGGCATCCCACATATAAAATAGAGGAAGATGGGCACGGATGTTAGCTCAGGGCCAGTCTTCCTCAGCAAAAAGAGGAGGATTGGCAGTGGATGTTAACTCAGGGCTAATCTTCCTCAAAAAAAAAACCAAAAACAAACAAGAAGTCATTCTGTGTGCTTCTCAGAGGTTCCTACAAAATTGACCACAGCCCCCATCCCCCCAGTGCCAGGAACAGCAAAATCGTCAACACACCCATTTTGGGTTTTCTCCTTCCTTGTCTCACTCTCCTCCATCCTTTACTCCTGCTTCCTAGGATAACTTCCAAATAAACTATCTACACTACAGCTTTTGTCTCAGTTTCTATTTTAGGACAACTAAAGGCAAGATATCATCTCTTAAAATGATGACATGAGTTTTTAAGATGATCAACTTTTATCACGAACATTCCACTAAATGTTAATATGGCATAAGTGTCACGTAATAATTTGGTCCCATGGATACCCTTTAATCACTCATAACTCTTCAGTGTACATTGTGTCCCAGCCATAGCAAACAACATACAAGTCTAATAAAGGTGCTATGTTACCCACATCACTATACCTTTTACACGCTAATTTTTGCTTCTCCATCAGTCTGACTGAGGAAAATACAAAAATTAATTTACCAGTTCTGACACTTTAACTACTTCCTTCCCAGGCCTCAGCAGCAAATTAGTTGTATATACAGAGGCCTCTGCAATAGCATGTATTACACTGCATCATAATTGTTAGTTCATATGCTTAACTTCCTTATTGGAATAGAAGAAAAAGTCTTATCTTCTAGAGTGGCTTGCTCATAGTCTGGGACTTGGAAAATTCTCAATACACTTTTTGCCCATAAATGAGCAAACCAATTAACAAAATAATATGTTAGGCAGAGTAAGATATGATCTAGAGATGGTATAAATGTGAAGGCTTTAGTGTTATCTATGTTTTTCTGAATACATGTAGTATAATAATTACTTTTACTATAATTAAGTTTTTTAATATTTAATTTTTATACCATAATTAAAGCAAAGGTCTAATTTAACTATTAGAGGAAGTAGTTCTAGCCTGAAAATTCCCTTCCACATGTAATCTCATCAGGGTCTCATTTTCCCTATAGACTTTTAAAATGAGAAGGGAAAGAAATTCACCATCACCAACTCCCACTTGTACAGTGCTGGCATTGCATTATCTCCTTTAATCTTTATTAAACAATTTATAAAAATCAGATATTACTGTTTTTATTTAAAAGATGAGGAAACTAAAACTTGAAAAGTTGAATCACTAAAAAAGCACATAGATGAGAAGTATAAGACTAAGATTTAACTCTAGAAGTACTAAAAATGATCTAAGGACTTTTCTTTCTTGACTCAAACCTCATGGCATTATTATCCTAACTAACCTAAAATAAGGTGACAGATGCTATACCGGAGTGAAAGCCAACACATTTTGCTGACATTGTGCCAGATACCTAATACGTTGAGGGGGCATATTCTGAATGAAAAAGTTATTTTACTATAGATATTAAAAAATAAAAGAAAAATCCAGAAAGTACATATCATGAATATGCATGTTTTTTATAAAGTTTAAATAATTTTATCATATGATCCAGCAATCTAATACTTAGGTATTTACCCAGGAAAAATGAAAAGATATGTCCACACAAAGCCTGTGAATGAGGTATTTATGGCTGCTTTATTCATAATCACCAAAACTGAAAACAATCCAATTGTTCATATGCAGGTGAATGGATAAATAAATCTTGTATGGACATCCAATGGAATATTGCTCAGCACTAAAAAAGCAGTGAATTACTCTTACATCGAACAACACAGATTTATCTTAAAAGCATTATGCTAAGTAAAGGAAGTCAGACACAGTATGATTCCAATTATATTATATTCTGGGAAAGGCAAAACTATAGAGACAGACATCAGATCAGTGATTGCCAAGGGCTAGTAGCAGGGGAGCAGGTTAACCACAAATGCATGTAAGGAAACTTTCAGAGGTGATGGAAATGGTCTATATTCTGGCTACACGACTTTATATATTTGTCAAAAATTCACTGAACTCTACAGCTAAAAAGAATATATTTGGCTCTGTATAAATTATACCTCAATAAAACTGAGCTATAAAATAGAAGATATATGGAACCTATAAAATGCCTGTATATATAGTAAGATATAAATATATATATAATATATATACATTATATATACATAAGATGTGTATATATTCAAACTTTATGTATGAGAAGTATGATTAAAGATGTAAATTCTTTTCAAATTAATCACAAACTTCAATGCAAGTATAATCAAAATCCCTTGTAATTTCTCAAGAGATTTCTAACATTTACATGGAGGAGCTAAAGGACTAGATTAAGCATGATATTTTGAAGGAGCAAAGGTTGGGGTGACTTGCTTTAAACAGATATCAAGCCATAAAATTATAGTAATTAAATGTGTGATTTGACTCAGGGAAAGGTAGATTAATAGGAAAAAGTAGAGCACTCAAGAAGAGACTAAAGTCTTTGTGGGATTTTTAAATATACTAGAGAAGGCATTAAAAATCAGAGGGGAAAATTTAGTTACTCAATAAATAATGTCAGAGCAATCAATTTCTACTTTAAAATTAAATGCCTGAGTCAAACCATGCACAAAATCACTATATATATGATATAGACCTAAACTTGAACAAATAAAAACTTTAAATTTAAGACTAATATTATTATAACACTCGAGCAGGGAAGTCTTTCCTTGAAAAACACATATATCATAAAGAGATTAGTAATTCTGATTATAATAACATTTAAAACTTCTTTAGTAAAAAGGGACCATGAAATGAAAAGAAGACAAATAAAATTGAAAATATAACCAAAACAGGCAATAGAAAAAAATTCAAATAATTCGTGTCAGTCAATAAGAAAATGATAATCCCATAGAAAATGGGCAAAGGATATATATGGATAACTCAAAAAAGAGGAAACACAATTAGGCAAATAAGGATGAAAACAGACAGTATCATTAGGTGTTGGGAAAAAATGTAAAACAAAAGGAGCTATCATTTCAAACCCATTACACTGGCAAAAGTTAAACAATTCCAAATGGTAAGAGGATGTGAGAACAGAAATATACACAGCCAGTGGAAGTGCAAAGTGGCTTTGGAGTGCAATTTGGCAGTATATCTTAAAATTGAAAATAAGCATATCCTACAAGCCAACGGTTCCATTTCTCAGGATACTCTTATGCATGCATATAAGCTATATGGACAGGAACATCCATTAGCATTGTTTGTATTCGGGGAAAATGGAAATAATGCAAATACCTGTCTATAAAGGGATGGAGAAATGAAGCATAGCACATATATACAATGGAATACTATATAGCACCAAAATAAATTAGAATCACTAGATCTAAATTGTTTAATTTACGTGGACTAATTAGAAAACACAATGTTGAGAGAATATTAAAAATTAAAATAATCCATAATCCTATCATGAGCCTTTAATAAAGATAATTTGGGCTCTTCCAAGCTTAACTAGCATTTCAACTTGTTTGTGTTAGTTCCATCCATTAATTCCATCTGTATCTCTGCCCAGTAAAATCTTACACATTCTTCAGTACTGAGCAAGATATCTTCTCTATGAATATTTCCTAGTATGTCATTGATAGTATTTATATTTCCCTCCTCTGGATCCCTGAAACAACTAGAAATGTAAAGACAAACAAAAGACCTCAGATACTGTGGTTTAGCATCCTCACTATATACAATTATGAAGATCGAATGCAAAGAGGTTAACCAAAAGAACCGAAAACTAACATTCTCAGGACAAAGATATCTTTGTTTCTGTAGACTGCCACCAAACTCTTGGCCATCAACCATCTACATCTGTTCAGTTCACTTGCTGAACTGTCGCTGGGTAAAATTCCCCATTCTGGCAGGAGGAAATATTTCATTCTATTTTCTGCAGACTTTAGGTATACATCGTGATGGGTTAAGCACAACAAAGATTATAATTAACTTACAGCTGTACTCAAACTTCAAAATCCATTCCCCAAACCACAAGTAAAGAGCAGAATCCTATTTACACTGGAGTGACTTATATTTCTTTGTCTCACTATGAACATACTTTCAAAAAAATTGTTTTTAACTTAAAGCAAACTTTAAAATTACTAATTACCATTTTGAGAAGATAGAAGTATTGATTTTTATTTTTAATCTCGAATCAGAACTCTACTTTTTTCTTTTCTTTTTCTGGTCATTATACTCATCCAGTTCATTTTAGCTCCTTCTGAGAGGATTATGTAAGATATAATTTCTCAGGTGTGGGTGAACTAGATTATGTTATTAGCCAGCTAGAATGTGTTACCCACAGAAAGGATCATCAGTAAAAGTGTAGACCCAAGCATCCTAAATACAGAAGGAGATCACTTAATACTTTATTTTTCCATTGTTCATTCTTTTATGTTTTCTTTTAGAAAAATGTATATGATCATGTTACTATAGTCAACATTTGTTCCTAATAGTGTTATGAGGCCATTGAGTTTTTGCTTAAGAATTATTATTCCAGTTATGAGAATTAGTGCCAGAGTCCAAATTTTTCCCTGATGTTTCAAAAACTTATATTCAACAAGCTACGGAAGTCTGTATACCCTTCAACCTAATAGAATGATTTCTAGAAATTTACCTGGAGGACACAGCCACTGATCTGCGTATGGAAATGCAAATACACAAAAGAAGACTGTTAAGAGTACATTTATTATAATAATGGAAAAATATAATATCTAAACAGTAAACTGGTTAAATAAGCAACACTATATCTACAAATGAAATATTTTATGATCATTAAAATTGTTAGATAGTTGACTTTAAAAAGGTGTTTCCTAAAAAGTGTTCTCTAAAACACTAGCCCTGTAAGATGTTCATAAGTATTTCAGATCCTTATCCCAGTTTTTAAATATGTGTGGGAAATGCTCAGAATGCCTTCAATTGTGAATAACAATGCCTCTAAATTTGATCTGGTTTAAACCCTTAATGTCTTGACTCATATAGTTAAAAGTCTAAAGTAAGTCTATGTATTCAGCAATATTTCAACCAAGGCTCTAGCTCCTATATACTTTGATTCTCTTAGCTCTGTCTTCCTCCACATGTTGGCTTCATCTTCAAACTGGCTTTCCTTGTGGTCACAGCCATTGAGGATATATAATGTGTTATACCAGAATGTAATGTGCATCACAGGCAATCACTAAGAGATTGCAATGACAGAGAGAAATCTCACTGTTTTATACAGCCAAGCAAATACAATGCATTACATATATTTCTCAATGTAAACAATAACTAATCCTCAACTAAGAGGACTTGACAGCACAATGTGTCACAAATAGTTTATCTTAAATTCACTTGATAATTGGGCGACCATCTGTTTCAGCTAATTGACCTTATTTAAAGGAATAGTAAACTTCTCATATCTTTATGACAAGAGGTAGTTTTGCAACTTGGAATGAGACATACTGCCCAAATTAGGTTCCTACCCTCTCACAGAAACTGAGAGAAGGTATGCTGTGTTTCTTCATGATTACATTTCAAAGTGATGGCTCTCAAGTCCTTGAAAAAGACATTCTGGGGTCAGAAGGTTGGCCTAAGTCTGATCTAGCTTTTAAAAGGATTTACATAACTTTCAAAGAGACATAGAAAGAACTTCAAAGTTTCCTAAAGTAAATACTCTAGGAAAAGGAAGGAGGAAAGTCACTTCTCTTATTTTCAACAGGAAGAATTAAATATAAATTAAAAATAAAAGGCTCATCCTTACAGAACACTGCCAGCCCCGGGCTGGGCAATGTGCTTCCTCAGCCAGATGGGGAGAGGGGAGAAAGTATAAAGACAGGCTCTCTCTTCTCCAAGTGGAGAGTAACTTCTCTTCAGTCTCTTCAGTCTGGTGGAGAAAGTCTGACAAAATAAAAAAGACTGCACTTGTTGGCTTAGGAGTAGTGAACTGGTTAACTATCAATCTCTTTTTTTATTTATTTAATTAAGGTCACATTGGTTTATAACTGTCAATCTCTTAAATAACAACTCTGACAGGGGAAATGGGAATTACCTGGTCCTGAGTCTTTCAGAACGCACACACTCTTGGAGGTAGAGGGGAGTCAATTCAGTTCAAACCACACAGGTAGGAAGAGAGGACGGAAGAGAGGGACACACATGCTGCCAGGAAATCAGTAGCAGAGTTGGAGAGAACCTTCTCGTTTACTCATCCCAGAGCTCCTTTCTTTACCCCATCTGCCCTCAAGTTGGTGTTAAGGGGCTACACATTTATTTCAGTGGTGCCGATATTGCCCAATACTGTCTCAGAACTGCTCTGGGTTTACCTTCAAAGTGGTGATTCATTATTTTAATATCTTAAGTAATGGTAAATCATCTTTTGTGGGTGAATTTCACATCACGTAATGGCCAAAAGTTACTTAAACCAAGACAAGTGAAAAAAGAAATTGCACTGAAAAATTCTACTGGTTGCAGAAGTGAGAGAAAATTATTAAATAGCTAGAAATATTTTCCTGTGTGGTTTATGAACCTCCTCTAAACAATAGCAGCATTGATCCCTTGGGTACATTTCCTCCAAAGGTGCTGCTTTGAATGGGAATGTATATATCTGAATGAAACTAAATTATAAAATCTTAATTTAAAAAATGCCTTGATTCTTTACAGTAAAGGAAATTGCTATTTTTTGGCATGTTAATCATTAATATACAAATATCCCCAATTTGAATATTATAAATCAGTGGTCTATCTTGCTAAATAGTTTGACAAGCATTAAATTCAATCTATTGCAACCCTTTATAAAATTAAAAATCTCTCATTTCCTGGCAGACTGGGTGAATCATGAAATACCACCTCTTATGGTTGTCACAACTATAAAATGTTACTTGGATAGATCATTGCATTTTACTTAGCTGGTGGTGACAGCATACAGACATTTTAGTGCATCTTGGTGTACCAATAATAAAGGGTACAACTATTCATTCTAAAACTGCAAAATTATATTGTAAAAAATGATCAGATGAGAGTAGGTCTTAGTCATTCCCTTTTTGTACCCATAGATAAAGGTGTTGTGATGGTTGATTTTATGCGTCAATTTTACTGGGTCACAGGGTGCCCAGATACCTAGTTAAACATTGTTCTGAGTGTGTCTGTGAGGGTGTTTCTGGATGACATTAGCATTCGAATCAGGAGACTGTGTAAAGAAGATGGCTCTCCCCAGTGTAGGTGGGTCTCCTTCAATCTGTGTTATTGTTCTGTTCAGGCCTTCATCAGAGTAAGGAAGAATTAGCTCTATCTGCCTGGCTTCCAGCTGGAACATTGGTCTTCCCTTGCTTTTGGACTGAAACTTACCCCATCAGCTCTCGTGGGTCTCCAGTTTGCCACCTGCAGATCTTGTGACTCATTCTTAACCACAAGAGCCAACTCCTTAAAATAAATAAATAGATAGATAACTCCATCCATCCATCCTATTTGATTCTGTTTCTCTGTAGAACTTTAACTAATACAGATTTGGGGATGAGGGAAAAGGAAAAACACACTTAAACTAAGAATCATTTTTAATGTCATTTATAGCCCACACTAGCTATACATATACACACACAAATCTGCTTTACGTCCATTGTTTTATAGATTGTTAAATCATTAGGGTATAACCTTGGAAAAAGTCATACAATTTCAGTTCTAGAATTTTTTAATTTGGTCATTTTAACTTGGACACATTTCCTCTTCTGGTAGGGAATAAAAGTCTCCTTTACTAAATTGTTTGGGATGGGGAATTCATGTGCTCAGCAGAGCTTTTCATTTATTGACCCCATCAAGAATAGGTCCCTGGCTGCTTTTCTCTGCTCTTACCTGTTTCCAAATATTCTTTCTCTCTAAACAGGCCAGCTTCCTGTAACTGCTGCTTACCAATTTGCTAACGGATGTTGTTCCTGAGACAGTTCTCTCAGGTCTTCATGTGGCCAGGGGCTCTAGTCTGGTCCCTTTGGCAGCAGAGCATGGCCAGGACCTGGTTGCCTGGCCCTGAGAGTTAGACTCTCCCTCCTCCTTCCCCCTCTCCACAGCCAATGTTCTCTCATCTCACCATATGCTACTACTCTATTCATTTGATTAATATTATAGCATCACTCTGCTGGCCAGAGGGCACACAGTGGTAAGAACTCTGACCCATGGAGCTTACAGTCCAATGGAGGATTCAGACATTAAATAGACAAATGATTATTTAACTGCAAATTGAGGCAAGTGTTACAAAGGAAAAACAAACAAATATAATGGAACTTTTTCCTTTTGAACTCCTTGGTTATTGGCCTAAGGGTCTGTAACAGCTAGTCAGGGTAAAATCAAGAAGGAGTTAGGGTGATGAAATGACTTTGTGTAACTCAATTCCCCAGGTTCCTCCTACCAAGGATGCCATAACGCTAGAATAAGAGGAGAAAAGTCCCTCTCCTCTGGGTCCTGAGGGATAAAGCTGTGTATCACATACTCCTAAAACATCTGATTGTCAACTTCTTTCACTTTATGACCATCTTTCTATTTATACTGACTTCAACTTATAGCTACCAGATTTCTCTGATTATGTCACTTACTACAGACTTTATTAGCTTGGTCATCTCTCCATTCCATGGTCCAATCAGTGAAAAACAAACAGTCAGTGACTGGGATTCCAAGCAGTACTCCTGTGCATGTCTCATCTTACAGAAACAATACAAGGTCCATGTATTTTTTTTGTTTTCTTCCTTTTTTTTTTTTTTTGGTGAGGAAGATTGGCCCTGAGCTAACATCTGTTGCCAATCTTCCTCTTTTTGCTTGAGGAAGATTGTCCCTGAGCTAATATCTGTGTCAACCTTCTTCTATTTTATATGTGGGAAGCTACCATAGCATGGCTTGATGAGTGGTGTGTAGATCTGCACCTGGGATCCGAACCTGCAAATCCCAGGCCACCAAAGCAGAGTGCATGAACTTAACCACTATGTCACCAGGCTGGTCCCTATTTAACTTTCTTTATATAGCTTATCTTCTCCACACAGCGCTACCAAAAAAAATCCCAATGGGAAAAATACCATATGGATGGGATGTATTATGCTTTATGCAAAATATCATGCCCCTCTTCCTATAGCCCCATTCACCCTTGCTGACCCTCAACCAGTTCACGTACTTCAACTTTATCTTTCCTTGAACGAATAGTTTGCATCAGGTACCTGTTTGGGCTGGAGTGAGGGTTAAGATAGGGATCCTTACAGAACTGGGGATCAGTTATCAGGCCCAAAGTGTCCTCTTTTGGCCTTTCCATAAAATCTATTTGGTACTCACACACCTATATGAATACCTAAGATATGCCTGCTGCATGTGTCAGACTTTGTAAATTACACAGCTTGGGCCATCAAATTGAGACGCTCATTTATCAATGCTTGCTGTTTTATGGTTTATAAAATATTCTCATCAAGCTTATCTTATACTTACGCCTTCACCTTCCTTTACCTTCCATCCAATCCTTGGGAAACCACAGACTGAAGGAAAAACATTAAAGTAGGAATGTGATGTTTCAGATAGGAAAAAAGAATATGGATAGAGTTGCTGAGATCCTAGGTCCTTAAAAATTATTTTTCTGATTGTTAAATAAGACATGTCCACTGTAAAAAATGAAAAGAAATTATAAACAAGTATGATAAAGCATAATTTATTTCATCTTTCCCCCGTATTTGAGTATGTAGGTAGTTGCCTTTTTCTACTATTAAGGAATAATGCACTAGTGGACATCTTTGTATGTAGAAGCCTTGGGTACTTTCGGGTGTTTTTCTTTAGAATGGTCTCTCAGATGGAAAGTTACGAGGCAAAACGGATAAGCATGTTTCAGACTCATGAGAAATAGTACCAATCCAACCCAAATGGTTATATTTAGTTATACTTCTAAGATCAGTGTCTAATACTGCCTATTTTATCATAGACATTTAATTTAGAAATAATGCGATTATTTAAGAGTAAAGACAGAGATAAAAGTCTGAGTGAATAGGTAGCTCAAGAAGCTAAACATTCTCTGAGCACCTTTGTAGAAAAGGCAGGGTTCAGGAAATCTGGGAAGGCATTTATGAATCTTGGTTCAGTGGCTACAAAGAGACTTTCCACACCCGAACAACAGCAACAAAATGACTTTCTCTAGAAACCAAATAAACCGTGAGAAGTGTTCAACTAAAATCTATTCAATTTAACACCCAAATACCATTGGCTTATGTCAATGTCTCACCCTGTCTGCCACCCCCATCCTGGCCCACGCTTCCATCATCTCTCTTGACTTTTGTAATAGATGTGTAACTAGTTTCTCTGCTTCCATTTCACTTCTCTCCAATTCATTTTCCTTATTGTGTCTGGAATAGTCTTTTTATAAAAAATGAAATTCTGATTTGTCATTTTTCTGCTTGTGACGCCAGGTGCCTGAGGGTTATGTAGATAGTAAACTAATTTGCTGTTTTCCTGTTTAACTTGAGGGCTGACTCAGGGGTCTCCAGGATTTGTGAGCTTGTTTTCCAAAGGATTTGTGAGCTAGTTTTGCAGAAGAAAGAGAATGTCTTCTGGGAGGTTGTGATCACTGGATGGCTGGCCCTCTGCAGCCATTGAGCCCATTGGGGCTTTTGCCATTGCCCTGGGGCTTATTGGGAGTGACCCCTCTGTTTCCCATCAGCTCCTCCCCGCTTTCTGTTTTTGGGGAGGCTGATTTGAGAGAACCCAGGCTCTCACCTACTTGTTTTGGCCAATTTGAATAAATCTTTCTCCATCTCCCAGCACCAATGTCTTAGTGTTTGCCTTGCTGTGCATCAGGCATACAAACTTTAAGTTAAGAAGTTTAGTATCACATGTATCTCTTCAAAAGCTTCCTGCCACTCTTAGAATACTCTTAGCTAAAAATGAAAATTCCTGATATGACCATCAGGGGCCTGAATGTCCTGGTCTCTGCCTCTCTCCCCAGCCTCAATGCATTCTGCTTCTTCATCTCCTTTCTACTTCTAACAACTCTGCCTTCTTCCCAGTCCTTGAATAACCCTCACTCTCTCCTACCTCTGTAAAGAAAACACGTTCCATCTGCCTGATTTTCCTTTCTCCTTCCTCCAACCTCTGTTGATTCCTTTTTCACCTTTCAGGTATCAGCTCACACATCACATCCTCACTCCCTAGCCAAAAGAGCACTCGTTTTTTCCCTTCAAAATATTCATCACAATTAATAATTACTTATTTATGAGATTATTCGATTTTCCACACCAGACTGTAGCTCTTGGTTGGTTCAGATATGTTTTGCTCACCTTTGAATCCTCAGCACCTGGCAGAGTGCCTGGCACATAGCAGGAATTCAACATTATTTATTTATAGAATAAACATTTATTTCTGGAATGAATGCATAAATCTGAATCCAGTGTGAGTGCTGGAGAACTAGTAGGAAAGGAGAGCCACTCCAGGTTATAGGCCATGGAAAGTGCTGGCCAACTGAAAATGCATCAGACAAACATGAGACAAACAGAGAAACAACATTAACAACAACAAACATCAAACAGAGAACGTGGAAAAGTGGAATTACATTTTCCAACGGGGCTAGGCTAACTGAATAATGTGACATTCTATAACTGCCTTTGGGGCTTTTGACAAGTTATTTGATCTCTTTGTTCCTGAAATGCCTCATCTATATAATAAGAATGATAATATTTGATTTACGTATTTTTTAATATCAAAACTCTATGTAGCTTTTACTCTGAATTTGATTCAAACTACAATAAAATAACGTGCACTTTGATACAGTGACAGCGTGGGTTGTATTACAGTAGGTGGGCCAGGAAGGAAACTGTAAGAGGAGGAAAAGAAGGAATCAATAAAATTCTCAGCAGGATAAGCTTTGAAGGAAAAATTTCTATCCCTTTTACGATGAAGACTTCAGTTTGAGGTATTTGTTTTAGGGGAAATTACGCAAGCTAACTCAATAATAACCACACAGTCCTGAGTTCTCTGCAGACATTAGGGCTGCATGCAGCAAATTACTGGAACAGCATATAGCTAGGGGGAGTTAGCGTGCTGAGCTATGCTGTTCCTGCTGCTTTTAATAGAAGGAGAATAAATAAAAACTTAAAGATAAATAACTTTTGAGTTCCTATTTGGGCAAAACTTCCTCTATAAAAAATTCCAGCTTTTCTCTAGCCTAATTATTGGTTCTTCTTTTTAGATAATCAGACTCTCCTACTTTATCTTCATTTGTGTAATTAACTAGGTATTATGACCGTGATTCAAACCCATAACTCTAGCAGGGAAAACAATTACAGCGTGAGCAGTGAACATCCATAGGGAACACAAACCTGTAATAAATCATATTTAGTGTGAAGATAATCTGAGTTTTGCATAGTTTAGGCTAGAAAAATATTTAACTGACAGTTAAGATTCAACTAAGGAAAATTCTCAGAGCTATCTTGCAACCTAAAGCGTGAGAAAGCAGATCCACTGTGGTGCGGTCTCCTGATGCTATATACTGGAATTAAAGAAAGTGGGTACAAATGATGACAAACATCTGAAAGCTGGAATGTTCAGCCCTTGAAAAAGTATAGAAAACTGTACAGTTTTCTGGGAGTAAAGTGGTATCTAACTGAGGGAACACGTCCTAAGGGAAGAAGTCTTGTTTGACATCATTCTGATTTCTCCAATAACAGAGTCCTTCAGATGGAATACAAAGTGTTAAAGTCCATGCTATATCAAGTGATTTCTGAGCAGAATTATTATAAAAGAAAAAAAAATCCATCCATATCACTTAAGTTAAACACTGGTTTGTCTCTACCAAGTCTTGTGCTGACCCCTAGCACCTTTCAGCAAAGTTTCACAAGTCCTTACAAATGAAACAAATAGAAAGTGCAAGATTACAGAAATTGCAACCAACCTGAAATTAAGCTTACAGTTGTCCTATTTTAAAAAGCTTTGTAACACAGGGTGGAGAGCTTCTTTTTTTTACAGATGTTCTGACCCCCAGAAAGAGAAAATATTAGTCATGTTATATTCAAGCCAAAAGAAACTTAATTTAAGGATTTTTTTTTCCTTAAAGATTGGCACCTGAGCCCGCCCACCCCACGGCGGTGGCGGCGACAGCTGAGGCAGCCCGCGCCGCCCCCTCGACCGCGGCTCCCGGGGAGAGCCCGAGTATGGCGGGCAGCTCGCGGCGTGGCGGCCCCGGGGGACGGGAAAGTTGCCAGCGCGGGCGCCGAGATGCCGGGCAGCGACACCCCGCTCACCGTGGACCGGACCTACTCCGACCCGGGCCGGGACCGCTGCAAGAGACGGGGTGAAGTTCCCAGTGAAGGGGTCGTGGCGGGCATCCCGATTACCTGGTACTTTGGGAAGCCAGAACCGACTGGTCACCTCGTTCCCTTATGCGTTTTCTACCCTGGCAACTGAAAGCTGTCATCTAGTCAGAGAGAAAGTTGGGTACCCTAGGAGATCTGGATCTCACAGTTGGTTAGCACACAGGGATGCAGGAAAGAGTGGGACTATCCTGTGTTCAACTTGCGAAGAGAGTAGGGAGTTTTTATCTTGTGAACACTTGCAGTTTGAAAATCTGGGACTTGAAGTATGGCTGCTGTGTGTGTACAGATTCTGTCACGGTCGTTGTCCTTCTGACTTCAAATCTGAAAGCACTCCTGCCATGTCTCTTTCAGGTAGAGCGTCATGACATGAATACCGTAAGCCTGCCCCTCAACATACGCCGAGGGGGCTCAGACACCAACCTCAACTTCGACGTACCAGATGGCATCCTGGACTTCCACAAGGTCAAACTCAGCGCGGACAGCCTGAAGCAGAAAATCCTAAAGGTAACAGAGCAGATAAAAATAGAGCAGACGTCCCGTGATGGGAACGCGGCGGAGTATCTGAAGCTGGTCAGCAGCGCGGACAAGCAGCAGGCCGGCCGGATCAAGCAAGTCTTTGAGAAGAAGAATCAGAAGTCAGCTCACTCGATCGCCCAGCTGCAGAAGTTAGAAAAGTATCATAGAAAGCTCAAGGAGATCGAACAGAACGGAGCCTCCAAAAGCTCAAAGGACTTTTCCAAAGACCACCTGGAGGACATCCAGCACTCTCTGAAAGATGCCCACGCCAAGTCTCGAACGGCGCCCGGCAACATGGAGAGCGGTAAATCGGGCATGCCAGGGGTGTCCCTCACTCCCTCCGTGTTCGTCTTTAATAAGTCCAGGGAGTTTGCCAACCTAATCCGTAATAAGTTTGGCAGCGCCGACAACATCGCTCACTTAAAAAATTCCTTAGAGGAGTTTAGGCCCAAGGCGAGTGCCAGGGTCTACGGGGGCAGCGCGACCATTGTGAACAAGCCCAAGTATGGCAGTGACGACGAGTGTTCAAGTGGCACCTCGGGTTCCACCGACAGTAATGGGAACCAGTCGTCCGGGCTGGCGGAGCCGGCACGCTGGACAGCCAGGGGAAGCTCACCATGATCCTGGAGGAGCTGTGGGAGATCAAGGACACCCAGGCACAGCTGGCTGAGGACATCGAGGTGCTGAAGGTGCAGTTTAAGAGAGAATATGGTTTTATTTCTCAGACCCTGCAAGAGGAGAGATACAGGTACGAGTGATTGGAAGACCAGCTCCATGACATGACGGACCTGCATCAGCACGAGACAGCCAACCTGAAACAGGAGCTGGCCAGCATCGAGGACAAGGTGGCCTACCAGGCCTAGGAGCGCTCGCGGGACATCCAGGGGGCCTTGGAGTCCTGCCAGACTCGCATCTCAAAGCTGGAGCTGCACCAGCAGGAGCAGCAGGTGCTGCAGACGGACACCGTGAATGCCAAAGTTCTCCTGGGCAAGTGCATCAACGTGGTCCTGGCCTTCATGACTGTGATCTTGGTGTGCGTGTCTACCATCACCAAGTTCGTCTCGCCCATGATGAAGAGCCGCTTCCACATTGTTGGCACCTTCTTTGCTGTGACTCTTCTTGCAATATTTTGTAAAAACTGGGACCATATTCTGTGTGCCATAGAAAGGATAATAATACCAAGATGAGGCTCGCTGCTTGCTGTCCTCCAGTTCTTTCAAGTTGTTATTTTAAAGAAAACTCTGTGCATTCTCCCAAACTTTAAAAAGAGGTGGTGCCGACGGGAGATTACGAGGAGGACTGGGCTGTGCATTGTAAATAATTCCAAGTCTCTGAACTTGGTAGCAGTTACCAACTCAGCCCTCTGCTTGGTTAACGTGACTCTGTTTCCGAGCTCTCCCCACCTTGCTCTCTGCCTTAATCAGACCAGATTTCCTGCCCGCCTGACTAGCCCAGCGTAGTAAACCTCTGATTATTGACCACCTGCATAACTAGTGATCCAGAAGAAAAAGGGTTTTCAAGCTCTGTAGCGTCTTTCAAAATTGAGCTTTACTGTTGCCAGTGGTGCGTTTTCCCTGAGTCCTGTATGCAGCAAGGATGTGCCACGACTTGGGGACGGGACGGAGCACAGGCGCTGGCTGTGTTGAACACTTGTGGCCCATGGAAGCACAGGAAATCCCGAGTAATCTGCCCTTCTTGTCCACAGATGCCCATAGTCCCGTATGTACCCAGTGTCCACAGTGGTCAATTACGTGTGACTCTTCGTAACATGGAAATCTCATCACACACCCATTTATCCGTCAGAAGTCTGACTTAGGTGTTCTGTTGCACTTTAGGTGGTAAAACACGAGGGTTTATGAATGGGGCTTTGCCTCCTCACCCCCAGGGAGCCGCACACCTGATTTCCTCTTCACAGGCTATCGAATGCCCCACCTTCAAAGCATACAGAAATGCTTCCAAACCCCTCCTCAAATCATGGTTTTAACGTTAATTCGGGGTCCTGCGAGCACTGCTCTGGAGTTTGTGTCTCGGCAAATCTTAATTGTGAGAAACCGCTTTCGAGGATGTGATTCACTTTATTCACAGGGCTGCGAGGGATTGCAAAGCTTATTCAGTAAATGAAAACAAATGATGCTCATCCTGCAGGGTGTTTTTCTCGGAGAAGGACTACAGGCTCATAGTTTATTAAACTAACGTGCACTGAGATAGGAACCCTGGAAGCAGGAAGAAGGTATGGCATGTGGTCTAAGTGGGTGGCAGTTAGATCAGTGGGAACAAATGACTTGGAAGAAGATGGAGAATGTCCTCTTAGGACCCTGAAAGACCAGGGGGAATAAAATAAATTAGATCCAGTGTCTGAGTCAAGGTCGCCACATGTCTCTTAGGATCTTACTGAAAGTAAGTTCTAAGGTAATAGAGTGGCCACACTTCCACTGAGGTGAGAGCATTCAAAGTTGACATCTTTGGCCTCTTTGGGGATGCCATTCACTGCCTTTAGCCCAGATGACACTTTCCTTTAAATCTCTTTCCCTGTGTACATAACAAAAAGGAAAACAGAGAAGATTTTAACAGAAACTGCTATTCAGCCCACCGCCCCCTCCATCATATGAAGGCGGAAAGATACATGTTAGTGTACATTTTCTTCTAGAAAACATCAGATCGCCCAGATTAAGTGCAATATTTTGCAAACAGCTGCTCTTAGGGAAATCTCCTGAAAAAATGTGACAGTGTGCCATGGTCTGAGAGAATGGAACAGTCGAGCATTTTGTACCAGTCCAGTGTGTGTGAGACTCATACAACTCAGAGCTTTCTCTTTTTTTTTTTTAAGTTTACAATTCAGTGGTTTTAGTAAATTCACAAACTTAGGCAACTATCTAATTCCATATCTAACTCAAGCTTTTTAAAATAATAAACATCATTTCTTGAAACCTTTGGCTATATAGTATTCTGGATTCAGGGAAGAGGGAGTTACTAGTCCCACCCCCATCTCCTGGCTGTGTCAGACTCTCCCTGGGTCCCCCAAGTTGGCTGTCAATACACTGTGATCCCTCAAATCCAGGGGACAGAAAAGGGTTCCAGGCCCAGGGCAGGAAGGGAGGAAGAATGGTATGCTTCCTTTTGCTTTTATATTTCAATGGCTGGCATCCCCCTTTATCTGTGGGCATCAGTCTCCATGTGGGCTGAGGGCTGGGTGCAACTTACACCCCTAAAATAAGTGGCCTCCTGGGTGGGCTCCTTTTGATCTCTATGGATCTTTCTCACGCACTTTGGACATGCCAGGGGTTGGGGTGGGTGTAGATGCTGCTGTTAGTTTAGGGAGAGTGAGATTTCTAGTCCTGGAGGTTAAGGGCTCCGGAAGGATTCCAGAAAACTTGGGGTTCCTTCTCAGGTCTCCACACTCCGCTCATCACTCAGCCTAGCAAGTTTGCTTTGGCGCTTTCCAGACCTGTGAACAGTGAGTCTCCTCCCCAGGGGGAGAAGTGGAGAAGCAGACGGAAAGGAACACAGTCTGCCCCCTCCAGTCTAGAGCGGTTAACAGAAGCTGCTAGAAACTGGCTCTCTTCAGAAGTATCATGGCGTCTAAATCAGCTCACCTGGTCATGAATTCTTTTTAAAGAATTCTTGTTTCCAATGATTCTCATTAAATATCAGATAATGTTGTTTTCACCTGGATGTGCTCAGCCTGCACAGCATATTTATTTTGGAGTCTTGCTGAAAGTTCCTGAAGCTTTTTAATAAGATGATATACTCCAAGGAGACTTGCACTCTCTCTCTGCAGTTTTTTATTCTCTTCTTTGGGAATGAACCCCCCTACTGCTTGTTTTCTTCACTGTGTAAGGAGATTAAATAAAGTTTTATAAATATACAATTAAAAATAGTGATCTAGCTATGACATATCCTGGAATTGTATATTTAATTTGCATTTAAGCCAACACCCTTTTCCCCCCCCCTTTCACACGTGGTAAACGTCTGGTGCATGCCTAAAGATGACAACCAGTTGTTGGACGGGTGAGCACCTGCTCACTCAGTGAACGTTCGTGAGGAATTTAACGCGCTGGCCCTTGGATTCTAGCACTGGGCTTTTTGGTGACATATTATTTTCATGATCACCAAGATAATGGTAGTTTGCTGAGGACAAAACAAAAACCTAAAAATACTCTCTTGGGGGTTTTGAATCAGTTAGTCCAGCTTATATCTTGAGTATGATTAAGCCAGAACGAAACATCCTCCCCCAAACCCCCCCAAAAAAGTCAAACTTGTAATGAAGCAGAAAACAAAAGGACTCCACTGCTGGTTTTGGACAGTGAAAGTAGGATCAGTCCCAGGTTTCTAGCTTGTCCCATTAGTGGTTTTGCTTACATAGTTGCTGTAATCTATTGATAAAAGTCTTCTGACGCTGCTCCCCTTTGCGTTTCAGCCTGTAATGCTGTTATCCCTGTCTGTCAATTAGTATCCATGCGATTCTAGCCCCTCTCCTACTTTGTCACTCTTGTTTTCATTTGAATATTGCCCCACTATGTATGTTTATTGCCCTGCTATTTCTCTGGCACATCAGGTTTAACTATGTTCAATAATAGCGAGGGGAACCAGCTTCCCTCAGGCAACTAATTACTTTTGTCCTTTTTGTTTGGATTTGAAATACCGAATTATTTTGCATCCAATGGGAACGTTTTTGTATTGAATCCAAATCTAATTATGTTGGTTGGGGAAAACATTTAAATATACTTGTTAATATGAATGTGTGATTAAACAACCTATTTTGCGTATTTCTATAATTTTGAGGAACGAGGATGGGGGTAAGACAAAATGGCATTATTTAAAATTCAGGGCTTTATCTGGAGAGAGAGATTGCAAGAAGTGTAGCACGTGTGCTGAGGAAGGAATTGATCTAAAAAGACCAATCCCTGGGAAGAATGAGATTGGCCTGTTTACATCAGAAGTATTCAAGAAGCTAGAAGAAAAATAGTACAGTTAATAAGAGTTTGGTAACCCCTAAGCTGTAAAGCAGAACTAACCTGAGATTTTCTAAAGTCAGTACAATTCTCTGTTTATAAGAAGCTGGAAAGTAATGTACCTCGATTGTTTTGGGAACGATTTATGTGTTACAGTTTTAATTTATTTAAAGCTGTGTTTGTCCTAAGAGAAATGTTTCAACAAAACGTGCTCTCCGTCGAAGATCTGTTTAGGCAGTAGTTAGCAGCTGTGAAAGTAGAAACTGGAAGTGTTTATTGTGAGGTCTGTGGAGAATTTCCATTTTGTGGGATCCTATATAGTTTTGTGTCAGCCTAAAATTGTGAATTCTCTGGAGATCTTCACCCCATTCAAAGCAGGAGCCGTTATTTTTTTAAACAAACACTTGATGTTAGCTTTGATGTTAAATAAAGAGCTAGATTTCTTAAATTTAAAAAAAAAAAAAAGATTGGCACCTGAGCTAACATCTGTGGCCAATCTTCTTTTTTTTCTTCCTCATCTTCTCCCCAAAGGCCCCCAGTACACAGTTGTATATTCTAGTTGTAGGTCCTTCTGGCTCTGCTATGTGGGATGTCACCTCAGCATGGCTTGCCAAGCAGTGCTAGGTCCACGCCCAGGCTCCAAACTGGTGAAACCCTGGCCTGGCGAAGCAGAGCACACAAACAACCAGTCGGCCACGGGGCCGGCCTCAATTTAAGGATTTTTGGAAGAAAAAGTCAGCTGGTTGTTTTTTCCATGTTTTAAATTAAGAATGTGGAATGAAAACTCTTATTTACCTAGTAGTAGAGATTGGAAATACATGCTTTAGCATATGTTTATAGCTATTGTATGGTAAAAGACACAGAGGAAAAGAAAGCAGGGAAAGAGGAAAGTTCAGGAAACCCTGAGTTACATTTTTTAACATGTCCACAAACCCTAGAGGAGCCTTCAGCTACCATGGGAATCGGAATGTATATTATCATTGCTCTCTGAAGTTCTTTTTAGCTCTCTAGGACTTATAATTCTTCCCTTTACCTAGGGAAAAGCTTCTATCTCATTTTCAGATGGCAGCAATGTTTTCAAAATAAGACTTATTTTTCCTTGATCTCCTGAGTGTTTGCACCTGAATACATAAATGATTTTGAAGTTTTTGTAATATGATTTTTGTCTTGGAAAAACTGATAAAGTTGCTCATCATTTCTGGGAAAGTCCCTTTAACTTTCAAAACTTCCCAGATGGACTTATGTCAGTTCTTTGTAGATTGAGTGTTGCTTCTATTTTCAGAGAAATCTCTAAACTTTTCTGGATATTAAGTTTTCCACTTAGAAAAATCACTCAATTGACTTGGATGGTCTCCAGGATCCATCCTAGCTTTAATATTCAATCACTCCATCTTTAAATTTGCATTTGGAATCAGTATTTATTTAACGATTCTAAGCATCCCTCCCACATACTTTAACGTTCAAACAAAATCTATTTTTGTTGGATCAGTCATAACAGGAATAACCCATATTTTCTTTCCTGAAGTGAAAATATTTCTGAGAAAAAAATGTGAAATGTGCTGACTCTCCTCTGCTACTCCAATTTGAATGAAGAAATTACTTCAGAGGTCTCCTGGGAGAAAGTGTCCTGGGTGCTACACCTCCTGCTTCAGGGTCTCTGCTTTCTTTCTCTGACTGGTCTCCACTCTGACCAACTTAATGTGACTCTATTTGGACCATCCCTGACCTTTGAGTCTCTTCATTAATTAACAACCAATATTTTCTCATTACTTTTCTAAGATTTAACAAAATGAATAAGACCCAATCATTGGCCTCAATTAATTTAAAATTTAGAAGTATAAGTTTGTAAACAACTACCTATAATAGAAAGCAGCCATGATAGAATATCGAGAAAGAAAACTGTTACAGGAACATAGAGAAATGACAGTTTGTTACACCTCAGATGTATTAAAGAAGACTTCAAAAAGGAGGCAGTGTTTTAGTTGGACTTTGAAGGAAGAGTTGGCTTTCGATCTTACAGTAATCGAGCCTTTCAGGAGGATGAGGAACAGCAGGAACCAATCCACGTTCCCCTCCACCCTTCCAACCAAAGTATGTCTTGTCTCTGAAGTGGAGCTGCAGATGACTGAGAACATGCTGCTTCAGTCACTCTAGCAACAGATGTATTTTCTCTTTCTTTGAGCACTTAACGCATGCCCAGCACTGGTCTAGGCACTGGGAAACACAACATTGTCTCCGCCCTCATGGGATGAGGGGGTGGCATGGATTAAATGATGCTTTTTAGATGTCCACCAGATCTAAGATAGTATGAACCATTAATGTTCAAATTTCCTACTCATTTCTTTTTTAGAATTTACATACTCATTAAAAATTATATTGAAGACAGTAGTAAGTGAGCTCCATTGAATAATAAAGTAACTTGTTATTCCCCTGGAGCTGAAAAAAAAATTAAGAGATTTTATTTTCAGGTAATAATCAGATGATATTTCTCTGAGTAGCTGAGGAATCTGCAGCAAATGCTGAGACAGTCCTCAAGCCTTTAAGTTTCTTGTTTTTATCATGCTTTGGGCTGGGAAATTTTGAGACTAATGAGCTAAATAAAGTACTCCAGCTGTCCATCAACTCTTCTTCCACATACGGCTTAAGCTCTTTTTTTTTTTTTCTGAAGTTCCCCATTAGGTATGTAACAGCTATTGTTTATTACAGATTAGGGCATTTTGGTGAGATGGAATGTGCAACGTATTGTATTGAAAACAATGAAGCAGAGAAAAGGAGGAGAGCAAGAAGACCCCAAAACTATTCATATTCAGAGCTTGAAGGGATCTCTGAAACAGAACAATTGGCCCAGACATCAAATGGGTGGGAATGTCTTTGATGCACCCTCAGGTGTGAAAAATGTGTGGTTCATACATGACCTCTTATCCTTTGCTCAAGACGCATGTCACTAATTGAATGTGATGATTTTCCTAGTTGAGCCTGAACATACCATGACATTCATTATCACAAAGTCAGGGCGATTAAACTATCCTCAGTCAGAATTAATGAACAAATTAAAATCTATTTATGATCCATGACCTTTTCCAAATATGTCATTTTACAGATGTAGAAACTGAGGATGAGAGAGTAGTCCTAATGCCTCCCTTCATCTAATTAATGTCAAGGCATGAATAATAACCTGTGGTTTTGTCCGGGTCTTTTCAAAAAATTATTCAATCATTCAATATTTACTGAATACTTGCTATCTGCTAGACTAGGCACTAAATATTGGGTTACACATATGAAAAAGCCATTATTAAAAATTTCAGTGGCTTTTAAAAAATGCATCAATGGAATGACTTCAAGCTTTTCTGACTAAGCAGTGAAAATAGTTAAACATAAAATAATGAATTTTGACATTTCTAGTCAGTTTGGAAAAAAACATATACCTTCTAAATTTTTCTAAAAGTGCTATAAAGGAAATTTTAATGGCTGTTAAATTAACGTTTATTTTTGCCAGCTTGCTAGGTTTAAGGAGGTCAAATTCAGACAGCACCGAAACACTGTGCTGTTACGTATTTTAATATTCTGTGTACCCACAGTACATTGAGTCTCCTAGATATTTACTGTGTTCTCTATACTTCTGCTGAAGTTATGAAAGAATTAAGACTAAATTGGGAATCAAAAGAACAGGATTCTAATATAATCTCTCCACTAATTACCTGTGTGCCATTGGTCAAAAAATGTGATCTTTCTGGAGTCTGAAAAGTCTTAGTAAAATGAAAGAAGCAGGGAAAAAAACACTAAAGATTACTTTTGGTTTCAACAATAACTAAAAGCATAGTATTAATATTTTAAATGATTCGTTTTTGTTTCACAACTGTTCTTATGTTTTTCTTTTGTAAATTCTGTTTGTGTCTACCCTTTTATACCTGAACTAGTTTGTTTACAAACAAAATTAGCAAAGTGAAGTCTAAATATATACAATTTGAATAATTCAAATTAAACTTCTAGGTATTAGAAACATGATTATTGAAATTAGAATCTCAATAGATAGATCAAACACAAATTTAGGCGCAGCTGCAGGAAAATAAAAATAAGAAGATATACCTGAAGAAAACGTACAGAATGAAGCACAGAGAGAAATGAACACACAGTTTGCAACATTTTAGTTGAAACCAATTCATGGATGTTTTCCATAATTGTCCATTTTAGTATACTATATTATCGCTTTAGCAATAACAAGGTATTTTATCATGTTGATATAAAATAATTTACTTGACTGATTCTCCATTGATGTGTGTTTAAAAGTTGTTTTAGGGGCCAGCCCAGCGGCTAAGTGGTTAAGTTTGCACACTCTGCTTTGGAGGCCCAGGGTTTCGCCGGTTCAGATCCTGCGTGCCAACATGGCACCGCTCATCAAGCCACGCTGAGGTGGCATCACACATAGCACAACCAGAGGGACCTACAACTAGAATATACAACTATGAACTGGGGGGCTTTGGGGAGAAGAACAACAACAAAAAGAAGATTGTCAACGGATGCTAGCTCAGGTGCCAATCCTTAAAAAAAAGTTGTTTTAATTATTTTTGCTTGTGATATTTTGGCATTTAATATTGTGAAACAGATAGCTAAGAACAGTCTCATTGTTTTTCCAGTGTGAAAACATATTTCTTCTTCCTAGATTCTTGTATTATCTGTTCTTTGCTTTTTAATCTAGGGAGTTTCTTCAGGCAATATCTAATTGTCTGCTTTGCTTTTTTCTCCTCCTTATAAGTCATGGATTATTTTGATATTCAAATTCAGGTCTTTTTCCATTTTAGGAAAGCTTTATTAATATTAGTATTAATATCATATTTGAGTTCTCTTTTTGTTCACTCCTGGGACATCAATTATTTCATTTTTTATAGCACCTATTCAGTCTTCCATATATATCATTTTCTCCAATCTCTTCCATTGTGTTCCAGATGCGTACCGAGATCATCCATGACAATATAGATATAACTTTTTACAAAATTAATACTGTTTTTCTTTTCACTGACTCTAATACAGTTTTTAATTTTTCCACAAATTTCTCTTGTTTTCCAGTTCTACTCTATGTTGGTGGATACATGGCCAATTAAAATTGTATATATTTGTGTTGCACTGTTAGTTTTTACAAATATGAAGTTGATTGGGCTTTCTGTTTTCTTCAACCTAATAAATTATGGTCATCATTTAATTGGCATTTTAGTTCATATGTGGAGAGTATAAATCATTCTTATCTATGGAATTCAGGTACATACTGATTTTCACTACTCCACTCAAAACCGGCTTGTTGAGAACTGCTCAGGGTCTGAGGTATGACTCTATTTGCAAACTAATAAGTAATAGGGCCACACTCTCATGGGTGCAGGCAGAAGATATGAGACTGAGTCTGAGACAAAATACTTTTTACTCACACCAACAGCAGTAGTCAGGGTATTAGCATTTTCACCAGTTTTCCTAATCTCAATTCCTACAGAATGATATGAATAAGGCCAGGTGCTAAGGGCTGAATGTGTCTCCTCAGAATTTGTTATGTTGAACCCCTAGTCCCCAATGTGGTGGTATTTGGAGGTGAGGCCTTTGGGAAGTAATTAGATTTAGATGAAATCGTAAGAGTGGAACCACTGTGGTGGGATTACCACCCTTACAAGAAGAGGAAGAGACCAGAGCTCTCTCCTTGCCCCCCATATGAGGATACAGCAAGACTGTAGCCATCTACAAACCAGGAAGAGGGCCCTTAGCAGACCTCAAATCTGCTGGCACTTTGATCTTGGTGGTGCCAGCTTCCACAATTGCGAGAAATAACTGTCTTGTTGTTAAAGCCATGTAGACTGAATTACTTTGTGATAGCAGCCCAAACTGACTAAGACACCAGGTAACACCTGCACACACAGTGGGTTTTCTTGCAGGAAAGGAACCTCAAGCTTAGAAAACCTGAATCTTTTATAACAGGCAGTACTTGAACTTTGTTCTAGAAGGAAGCATTATCTTTGTTATACTAAGCAGTAAAGAAACCTCCCTTTGCTCTGGGAAGATGCAAGATACTATGTTTATCTTCCAAGGCTGTTTGTTATACAAATATCCTTGAAAACATAGTCTGGAACAAAGCAGACAGTGCCTCTGCTTGCAAGATGTGCAGAAATGAGAGAGAGCTATGGAGAGTTGTCTCCCAACATAAACAAGTCTCAAATACATTTGGCCACACATGACAGAAAACTTCACTAATGACGATTTACACTAGATACTGACATATTTGCCCCATTGATCGTGCAAAAAATGTCTAGGGGCAAGTGGTCCAGGGCTGGTTTGGTGGCTCAGTGACATCATAAAGGACCAAGCCAGCTCCTTTCTATCCTACCTTGGCTTTTACTGACAAGCTGGTTGCCCCATCGTGGCAACACGACTGTTATACTCCACATGTGACATCCACATTCAGGACATGAAGAAGATGGAACAGGCTGTAACTGAGTCAAGAAGGTCAAAACCTTTCCTAAAGCCCTCAGCTTGCACGTGTTCACAAAAATTATGTCCCGTAGTTGCCATAACTGCAAAGCAGTTTGGAGAAGCAGGTATTTTTATCTGGCAATTTAGCCCTAACTATTGTGGGATAATCCTTCCTCCATAATGGGCCTTCGAACGCTGTTCCAAGTCCTGATCTCCAGTGCACGGAAGAACCTCTCTGCAATCCTGTGTAAGCAGAAACCCCACGGCTACAGTTTTCTTTGTGTTGCTGGGTACAATACCTGCTGCCCCTGGTGAATCAGTAAAGCCGAACAAAGCAGGCTGTTTTCCTCTCTACAGCTGAGGATAGTGCACTGCTGCACTTGGCATATTTGCAAGGTTGACAATCACTCCTCATTCCACAAATATTGGAACAGGCACTCAAAGATTAAGTGATTTTCAAAATAAAAGTCAATCGCAGAAACAGACCTAGAATGCCAGGATGCAGAATTACAGTTTTGTATTTTATGCTGTTTCCATGGTTACATTACTCACTTGAAATTATCACTGGTTTTTTTCCTAAATAATCTCTTAAAACACTATCAGTTATATCTTCTTGGTAGATATGTCTAAATCTTGACTGAAGTATGGAAATAAATGTGAAAATATTCTTCTCTATATTTTTCTTCTTGCCTGTGGAGTTAAACAGGTAATACTTACTGCTACCAGTAATGATGAGAAGGAATGGATATTCTTTACCAGCGCTTCAGACTTATATTTTTCATGTGGAAGCTTGGTGTTTTTCCAGCGTGTATGAAATCTAAAGCAAAAATTCAGCCTAACTCTCAACCTTTCCTACAATTTTACCATCCCTATGAAAATTTCCTATAATCGAAAGATAACCCAGAGAATACACATATCCTTATATACAAATCTTTCCCAAAGGTATTCCACATTATAATGCACTGGTTCAGAGCAGAATCTTTGGAGTAAGAAAGATCTGTGAATTACCATTCTGGCACTTATTTGCTTTGCAACTTTGGGCAAGTTATTTAGCTTCTCAGATTAACTCTCGTTATCTGCAAAATGATTACATAGCAATGCTTATCTTGCAAGACTATTATAAGAATCAAATGAGATTAGATCAGCAAAACTTTAACACAGTCCTGGAATTTAGTATATGCTTAGTAAATGGTAGCTATAACTATAGCTTTGGAATATCTCACTAGTAACCCCAAACTGACTTGAGAAATACTGTATTACTATTTGCCTTACTTAAATATTCTCAATATATATTATCATAACACTATATCTAAAGAGTCCTGCAACAGAGAAAGCTATTTAACCCGATTAACCTATTCAAGATTTGAGGTGTCAATTACTCCTGCTCTCTTCTGGGTTCTAACACAGCAGAGGCATGGGATTCAGATGAGGATCAAAGTGTCAGTTTATTAGTGGATGTCCAATAACTCCCAAAGAAAAGTGCTCAGCTTTACACTGGATTCAAAAACATAGCTAGAACCTGGAAGCAGCTTCACAAACTCAGTGCTACCTATTTTTTGCCCTTTGATAGAGCCTCCTAATAAGCCTGGTTCAAAAAATGCCAGGTTCTTAGGAAAAAGCAAATAGAGGCAGAAGAGAGTGAGCACCAGAGAGACAGAGGAAGAGAAAGGGAGAAAGAGAGAGGCCGGAGGAGGATAATTCTATTGAAGTATTCCTTCCAATACACTGTCTGGTAAAAACATGAGGATGGGAGAATAAGTGCTCTCCTTATACACAACTTAGCATTTTCTAAATGTTGTTGAGACAAAATACATTTGTTAACACCACACTTAATAACATCCTAGAACAGTTTCCTGTAGAAAAACATCTTTGGAGAGCATCTATTAAACATATGTAAGATCAAACTGAGACTTGTTTGTAAAGTATATTAGTTGAGATTTAAAAAAAATCTTACCATGAAATCAATTTGGCACTTTACCCTACTTTTCTTCCAGTACTTAACATGCGTTGAATTGCTTTATAGCTATTTGTGGGCAAGACTCATCTGCTAGTCTTCTCTGCATGAGGTCAGGAATCCTAACGTTTTATATACACACACACATACAGAATCCCCTGCACTAGTCACCACTGGGTTGTAAAGATAATAGATACTGATGTAACAGTTATAGTATAAACAAACTGGTCATAAGCCTTTCAGTGACACTAGCATGTCTTCTGCCTAGAATGAGAAAAGAGCAGCAGGTGCTAGCCATGTCTTTTGTGTTCTGAATGAACACTGAGGGTGGTTGTAGTTTATTTAAGTTAGATAATTTCTTAACAAATGGATTTCCATGTACACATATATGCTTAAATACTCAGAACCTTGCTTAACGCCAGGTTTATCTAATGGCTCAGTTAGATATAAACTCAGAGGCAACTTCCCCAAATAAAGAAAACAAAGCCACCCCAGGCTTCTGGGGGACCTTTGGAAGACAGGGACTCATCGAGGAATTCAATCCTCTCCTCTACCCAAGACACTGCCTTTTCTTTTCCTAAAGGGGCTTTCATGCTGCATCTCTATCAACCTTTCTTCTTAATTTCATCATTCCTCTAATGATTCTGATTTCAAAGTTCCTAAGGAAATTGTGGTAATATCCGAAATCCTCAAGGACAAAGTGCGGCATAAAACAAACAAGAACATTTTAATACACTGAATAAACTGAGAAACGTAAAATAAAATCTGCCTTCAGAAGGTAACCAGGATACTAAAATCAGCTCTGACCAGATATTCTCATTAAGTTAGTGGGTTAGAGCTCGCTTATCTTTGTGGCTGACCACCGGCCAGACTTTCCAAGTATGAACCACAAGCCACCCATATTCTATAAAAAGTGAAACGAAGGGGCCAGCCTGGTGGCATAGTGGTTAAGTTTGCGCACTCTGCAGGTTCAGATCCTGGGCACGGACCTAGCACTGCTGGTGAAGCCATGCTGTGGCAGCATCCCACATAAAATAGAGGAAGGTTGGCACAGATGTTAGCTCAGTGAAAATGTTCATCAAATAATAAAAAGAGGAAGTTTGGCAACAGATGTTAGTTCAGGGCCGCTTTCCTCATATACACAAAAAAGTGAAACACACAGAAGGACATCATGGTCTTTATGAAAAACGCTTTATCTTATGGATTTTTGGGTGTGTGTTATTACATGCACTTTTATTATTATGCATCAGAGAACAGCATAATCTCAAATTTCTAACTAGTAAACCTCAAATGTACTGTGGTTTTGATTTAACTCCATAGCTGATAGTCAGAATTTGAATTTCAGTTCATTTAAACTGTCTCAACACAATGCTAATACAGCTGAAGACAAATGAACTGCTTAATCAACTATCATTTAAAGTCATAGTCAAAATAAGCAGATGTTTGACTAGTTCTGCATATTTTCTGTTTCACATTTATTGACTAGAGGTTAAATCTTTTTAGTATGTAGACAAGACTGATTCAATGCAATCACCAAAAAAGTGTAATTAAGTGGCTCCTTAATACTAGTGCCGCATTCGCTCTTTTTTTGAATAGGTAATGTATGGCAGTGCCTGTTATCTTCAAAATATTCTTCATGCTGAGGAACCAAAATATGTTATCTCTGAGGGAGAAAGTTCACAGTATTACGTGGAACTTTATTATTGAACTTAGAAAAAGGAAAGCCCAATACTTGATTACATCTATGAATAAATATCAACAAATGCAGCCATTTGTAAATGACCCTAGGACGTTTCACAAATTAATTTTAAAAATACCTTAGACAAACTGTGGAAATTTCTGATACAGCATCTACTTATTGCTACATAATTACCCCTGAGGCATTGGCAGTTCTTCCAAAGGAGGACACTTTCCACTGAAACAAATTTCACTGGAGCCCTTTTACGGTCAACACATATATCTTCTTTATCATTTGGTTTCTTTTTGGTATAAATTTATATGAGTTTAGGCTGCAATACCTACCTTTCCTACTTACCTCCTCCAAGCTGGATCCCAGAAAGAATTTGGTGTCTTTCCTTACCTGTCTATACCTGTTTTCACAAAGTGGAGCCTGTAGCTTCGCAGAGTGCTATGTGCTTCTTGGTGATAAAACCCAGTATCCTAGAGAGATGCAAGGACTCTTGTATATGAGCCGGCAGAGCTGGAAAACAGATTATGCCCTCAGCCCTAAGATACTCCTGAACTCTAGATGCCAGATTTAAAGTTTTCCACAGGTACCCTATTTCCTTTCTGACTCCAAGTAAGTGAGCCCCTTACAAAGCATGACCTACAGCTGGCCTCTTTCCATGACAGATACTTCACCCTCAGGCCTGTGACTGTTCTGTCGCATACACACACACACACACACAATCTCACCAATAGCATATAACTTGCTCCTACAAAATAATCACACTCCCTGCCAGAATTCTACTGTACAAAAAGATATAAAATAGTTCCAAGAGTTTGGGAAATCAGACTCAAATGTGGAACAAAAAGATGCCATCAGGCCACTTGAGACCTATTTTTTCCAATCCCTGCATCTCTCTGAAGCCAGGATGGAGGGGACAAGGAGAAGAAAAAGTGAAAATTCTTAAGCTCTTTGTGCTTGGCGTCAGAGTGATAGCAAAATGGAGTCCAAGCTCAGGCTTAAGATGCTCCACCATATTTTGACATTGCTGGACTTTTATATCACTGCAACTCCTGGAATTTCTGAAGACACATCTAACTCTTTTAATAATTTTGTTGAATTTATCCAATAAAAAAATATACATATCTTGTCACCTAGCCAGTTGATGACTGAAAATACAAGAACCTGGAAAAGAAGGATAGGATGAAGATTTTTTTCACTGTATTTAGGATTTTATTTGTCCAAAATGGCATTCCTCTTGTGGATTTTCAAGTTACTTCTAGTCTCTATCTTGTTTCTTGGTACAACCGTCCTAAAATTCCAGGACTCTGAAGACTTCATACATATGAAAATTCTATTTTAGAAAGTACGTTAATTAGCAATTATTGACTAACATTCATCAGATATTCAAGAGAAAAAATAAATTTGGAATAGGTAATTAAAACTCCTACCTGACAGTTATGTAAACTGTAGGTGTAACTATGAGTCATGCAAAGCTGGAAATTTTTCCTCTTTCTGCTTGCTGTGTACTTTTGTGTCACTTATATTATAAATGCAAGGAATGTTTTTACTCCCAAAAGATCTACAGAAGCAATAAAGTTAGGGGTAAACAAGCTGGATATTCTCATGCATCACCTACAAAGTTGTACTTTTAATTGCAGAATTTGTGGTTTGGTGATGATGCTAAGTAGAGAGAGCACAGCTTGATTTTCACATCACAGGCAGAATTCTCAACTTTAGTAGTTAGAAAAAATCAGCCTGTGATTTAGAAACTGTGAAAATGCAAAGTATATATAATTATCAAAAATAAATATGGAAATCCACAAGGTCACATTCCTCAGGTTCTTATCACATTGCAACACTAATATTTGAGCAGAAACTACCTAGGATGCTGTAAAAGTGCTTCATTCAATCATTCATTTATTTAATTGTTCCTCAAGTACTTTGTGAGTGTCTACGATGTTTTGGGCCTATTCTACCACTTGAAATACAGTGATGAAAATGCCTTAGCTTCTCATGGAACACACAGATGTAAATATTATTAAATAAAAATGTAAGACGCTTGAGAGGTGATGACAGGAGAATCTGATCATGGACATAAAAATTCTTCCATGAGGAATGTCATTTGAGCTAAAATCCAAATAACGAGTAAAAGTTAACTAAGTAAAGGTGCTGGTTGGAGATAGTGTGGCAGGCATAGGGACAGCATGTACAGTCCTCAAAGTAAGACATGAAACAAGATGAGTATTGTTGGAATAGATAAATTTAGAATGGTAAGAAATGACAATAAAGATATAGGTGACTTAGAAGCCAGTGAAGGTTTTTAAGCATGGAAGTAACAGGGTGAAACTTAGGCTGTGGAAAGATATTTTGTATGCAGTGTGAAAAATGAATTGGAGGGTGTTGAGCAAGAGTAGTTTCATGGAGACTCATTCAGGGATTTTACAGTCTAGTTTCGAGATGTCTATCTTGAAATGGAGTAGAGGACACACAGAGAAGTAGTCAAATTCTAGATGGCAAAATTGGCAGGATACAGTGATAAATAAGATAGAGGGGCTGGGAGGGAGGAAGTGAAGCAAAAGGATATATGAAGAATATTCTCAGATTTTTAACTTGTACAAATGGATAATAATGTTCTTCACTAAACCGAGGACCACTAGGGGGGAAGATCCTTATTTAAGTTTTGGACCCATTGCCTTAGAAGTGCTTTTGAGACACCTGAGCAGAGATATTGAAGAAGAAATTGGACACAAGGGTCACATCTGAAATGGTGATATACATTTAAAAATCATTGGAATCTGGTTGGTTATTGAAGCCATGCATATGGAATAATATTTCTAAGGAGAAAATGTAGAGAAAACTAGGACTGAACCTTGAAGAGCTGAAGTACAGTCAGAGGCTGATGATCCAGGAAAAGGGGCAGAGAAAGAGTAATCTGAAAACAGTAGGAAAACCAGAAGGTTGTGATATCATGGTCGTCAATGGAAAGAGAGATTTTGCAGAAGGAACGAGAGGTCGAATATTATGGAATGATGCTACAGGGTTGAGTAAGGTGATCATTAATTATGGTCATTAAATTTAATGGCAAAGAAGTCGGGATCAATTTTGCAGAGTTTTAAGAATGGGAGCCCAATCTTAATGGCTGAGGAGTGAATAAAAAGTGAAAAATGAGAACAGTGAATATAGACTACTCTTCTGAGAGATGTGAGAAGAACAGGAATGAGGGCAATACCCAATGTGAAAATGAGATTGACCGACATTTTCTGTTGTTTTAAGTTTGGAGGGATGTGAGCTTGCTTATGAGAAAAGAATAAATTATTAACTTCAGGAACAATTTATTTTCCCAGAAGACACATCCTACTCTTTTGGCTTGAAACTCATTATTTTTGAGAAAATGGATGACCTCTCAGATTGTTCATCATAAGAGAAATTTATAATTCACTAGAGTTAATTGATTAGAATTTTATAAAACATCTGGCTAAATGTATACATAACAAATTAACTGTTTGGAAATTGATTTAAATTGATTGCTAAGATATGATTGAATTACTTAATCAAATGGTAATTTGTACAATCTTGACAGAAAAAAAAAACCCCTTCTCATTTATTTTTAGTAAGTATATCACTCGAGGTTCAACCAAGCAAGCAAAACCAGTAAGAGAGATTATATATCTATATCTATATATGTTAATATAGATATATTCTATGTATATTAATGAATTCATTAAAAGGAATTTGCTTACTCATATGTGGGGACCTGGCTAAGAAATTCTGAAATCCATAGAGTAGGCAGCAAAAAAGAGTAGGTCACAAGTATGCTGGAACACCAGTGACACAAGCTGAAACATTTTGTCCATAGTCTCTTTACTCAGGGAAGACTTAAGATCTGTTTTAAAGATTTTCCAACTAAGTCAGACCCATCTAGGATAAATTCTCTTTTGATTTACTTAGTCAACTAACTAGGGACTTTAATTACATCTACAAAATCCCTTCATAGGAGCACCTATATTAGTGTTTGATTTAACAACTTGGAGAATACAACATCACCAAGATGCTGACATGGGTAGTTCCTGACTTTCCTGCCCTTCACAAGAATAACAACTATCAGTTATTCATGGACAAGACACCCCTGAGAGAATCCTAGAATATGAGAGTGAGGCTGAAGTACCCTCCTACACCACAGAGACCAAGACAGACCACACTAGAAGGGTAAGAGGAATAGCTACACACTGACCTCTTTGTCCCTCCCCTTGGTTGGAGCAGCACCACTTTGAAGGGTCTTGCCTGAGCCTAGAGTACCTCCAGTGGGAAAAGAGAACCCAAGGGCGATATCAAGCTCTACCCACCCCCAGCATTGCAGATTTCTTTGTGGGATCCCCTACTCTGGTTCCATCCCACAAGAATCACAGGGGAATCTGCAGGCTCAACACTGGAAATTTGATTGTGATGGAGAAGAGGGGAGGAGCTTCCCACAACCAGCCTTTGGATCTTAGCTGACCAACTTCCCACCTGCAGAGCCCAAGTAGTAGTCCCAACCAGTGGCTTTGCTCATCTGAGAACCAAGTCATGGGAGCAGTCTGACCAGGAAACTCAGCAGGTCTGCCTAATTCAGTCCCCAAATGAGAGGTTTTGCTGGCCCTGGAGCCTGGTCTGCCCACACCAAGGCAGAAAAGCTGAGTCATAGCCCCACTTGCTGCAAATCACTGCTCGCGGCCCCTCCCAACTGGAAAGCCTGTATAGGAAAGTTTGAGAGTTGCCTGAAGTGGGCCCTCCCAGTTCTACCAAGGCAGGAGCCAGAGTCATGGCCCCACGCACTGTAAAGCATAGCCCCCAACCCCATCTGACAGGAAGGACTGGTGAAAAAACTTGTAAGCTGTACAATTCAGCATCTCTTGAATTGAGAGGTGGGCAAGCAGAGCTGATTGCCACAGAGCAAAGTTAGTGGCCCTATTCAGCCATGCAACTTGGAGCATGGGTTAGCTTCAGTCAAGACCACAAACAAAGAGCATTAGTGATGCTGGAGCTGCACCCAAGAAGGAGAACTAATTCATAGCCCTACTTATTGTTGAATACAGCCTTCAACCCACCACACCCCGGAACCTTACCAAAACACACAGGAGGCTGCATAGCCCATCCAACAGCCCTGCTTAAAGTGGCACTTAAACAGAGAGCACAGTGCACCGCCTGTGGCTTTCCCTGTGTGCAGAGCAAAAGCAGTGGCCTTACATGACCAGCATACTCAGTGCACACTCTTGCCTGATTTGGGTTCCCAAACAATAAACCATGCAGACCCTGGGTCCTGGCCTGTTGCCTTACCAGGGCAGGGAAGCTAATTCATAGCCCTGCCTACTGCTAAGTGTAGTATGAAGTCCTGACCTTCTAGTTGCCTGATCAGAGAATCCAGGCAACAGTAAAGCCCATCCTACAGCCTCACCTGGGTAGGGAACCAAGCCGGCAGTCCTATCCAGCTGTTCTCTGCCTGTGGCACACCTCCCCACCCCCAACCTCAGAACTCTCAAACAGTTGCATCACCCCAAAATGAACCCTTTTAACCATAAAAGGGATAAAAGAGTAAATACATTAAGAATATGTAACAATTTTAAATATTTATGCATCCATAAATATTTGGATATAAATCCAAAATCCATAAATAAGAAGCACCTAAATACATAAAGCAAAAACTAACAGAGCTAAAAGAAGAAATAGCAATACACTAATAGTTGGGGACTTTAATACCCAAGTGTCAACAATGGATAGATCACCCAGATAGAGAATCAATAAGGAAAGCAGACTTGAAAAACACTGCAGACCAAATAGACCTGACATATACACAACATCCTATTTGACGACAGCAGAATACACATTCTTCTCAAATATACATGGGACATTTTCTAGGATAAACATATGTTATGCCCCAAAACAAGTCTTAGCAAATTCAAGAAGACCGAAATCATGCCACCTATCTTCTCTGACCACAATGGTATGAAACTAGAAATCAATAACAATAAGAAAACTAGAAAATACACAAATGCTTAAAAATTAAACAATAATTCCCTGAAAAACCATGAATCAGAGAAAAAATTAAAGGTTAAATTTTAAAAAGTATCTTGAGAGAAGGAGAAGAGCCAAGATGGCGCCGTGAGTAGTCCTCTTTGTCTCTCGCCCTTCGAGTCTACAATTATTTGGACACTTATCGCTTGACAAAGGATATCCAGACAGCATCTCAGGACGTCTGAGACACCCACGCGACTATACATCGGAAGGCGGATGGACTTTCCTCCGGGAGGATGTGGAAATAGGTGAAAACTCTCCGACCCCGACGGGCAGCCTAGTACCCGCAAGCGGCTTTCTTCCAACGGACGCCCCCAGAGGATCCACACACATCTAGGGCAGGAGCGAGAACACAACAGAGGAGCGACGGTGGAAACAGGTGACCAGAACCCTATCTAAACCCCCTGCAATTACTCCTAAACGCAGAGGGAAACTTTGGAGTTGCATACCTGAGCCCGCGGGGAGAGTCTCTCCCCGCCATTGGCGGGGAGACCCAGCCTGGTGCTCGGGGCGCCCGGAGGGTCCCAGAGAGAGACACGGAGGGCACGGAGATCTCCCAGCTGCCGTTGCCCGCCCCGTGGGACTAGGGATTGCCGGAGATCTCGGAGAGGACCGGGGCTGGGGGAACTTTCAAAGGCCGGTTTTGCGACCCGGAGGGGAAGCGCCGGACCTCCGCCGGGGCAGCAGACAAAACTCTCTGTCTGCCGTTAGCAAAGGGGCCACGCTGAGCATTCACGGCTCCGGGAGAGGCCCGGAGAGAATCCCAGAGGGCGGGGCGACCCCCAGCTGCCGTTGCCCGCCCCGTGGGGCTAGGGATTGCCAGAGATCTCGGAGAGGACCGGGGCGGGGGGAACTTTCAAAGGCCGGTTCTGCGACCCGGAGGGGAAGCGCCGGAGCTCCGCCAGGCAGCAGACAAAACTCTCTGTCTGCCATTAGCAGAGGGGCCACGCCCAGCATTCACGGCTCCGGCAGAGGCCCAGAGAGAAGCCCTGAGGGCGGGGCGACCCCCAGCTGCCGTTGCCTGCCCCGTGGGTCTAGGGATTGCCAGAGATCTCGGAGAGGACCGGGGCGGGGGGAACTTTCAAAGACTGGTTCTGCGACCCGGAGGGGAAGCGCCGGAGCTCCGCCCGGGCAGCAGACAAAACTCTCTGTCTGCCGTTAGCAGAGGGGCCACGCTGAACATTCACGGCTCCGGGAGAGGCCCGGAGAGAATCCCAGAGGGCGGGGCGACCCCCAGCTGCTGTTGCCCACCCCGTGAGGCTAGGGATTGCCGGAGATCTCAGAGAGGACTGGGGCTGGAGAGAGTTCCAGAGACCCAGCTTAGTAGCCTAGGGGGAAACCCTACAGGCTCACAGCAGCCTTAGGGAAAGCCTCTGCACAGCACCAGTAGAAGGCACCCAGCCGCCAGCCACAAGGCTGGAAGACCCCAGGGCAAAAGCAGCATAGCTAGGTGTACTAACCACAGACTGTAGAAGATGCCAATAGCTCTCCTGCGACCCATAGAAGACAAGTGAGATTTGGTGGGTGCCGACAGCAACGGAGCGACAAATATAAGTGATCCCACCCCTGGCCGCTGAAAAAGCCCATAACACCGTTGCAGACCCCAAGGAGAGAGCACATCTAGGTGGGCTGCAACAGTAGGCACCTGCAGCCTGAAGCCCCCCTGTGATGGCCCCCACGGCAGAGGAGGGAATCCAAAGGGCCACTGTGGCTACGAAGAGGGGCCCAGACCCAGTTAGCAACTACGGACAGGGTTCCTGGTTGGTGAAATATAAACAGCTGCTCCTCCCACCGCAGCAGCTGAAACAAGTGAAAGGAGCAACTAAACTCTATCTCCATGTGGAGGCACAAATCAACAACATCAAGCAATATGAAAAAATACATTAAATCTCCAGAACAGAAAGAAAGCAACAAATACACAGAAAACAATCCCAAAGAAAATGAGATATATAACCTAAATGACGATGACTTCAAAACAGCCATCATTAAGATTCTCAATGAGTTAAGAGAGAATTCTGACCGACAACTCAACGAGTTCAGGAGCTATGTCACAAAAGAGTTTGATACGATAAAGAAGAAACAAACAGAAATATTGGAAATGAAGAACACAATAGAGGAGATTAAGAAAAATCTAGATGCTCTGAACAGTAGGGCCGATAATATGGAGGAAAGAATTAGCAATTTGGAAGATGGCAATATAGAATTGTTGCAGGCAGAGGAGGAGAGAGAAGCAAGACTTAAAAGAAATGAAGAAACTCTCCGAGAATTATCAGACACAATTAGGAGATGCAACGTAAGGATTATAGGTATACCAGAGGGAGAAGAGAAGGAGAAAGGGGCAGAAAACCTATTCAAAGAAATAATGGCTGAGAACTTCCCAAATCTGGTGAGGGAGATGGATCTTCAGGTGACAGAAGCCAATAGATCTCCAAACTTTATCAATGCAAGAAGACCAACTCCACGGCATATAGTAGTGAAGCTAGCAAAAGTCAACGACAAGGAGAAAATATTAAGGACAGCCAGGCAAAAGAAACTAACCTACAAAGGAACCCCCATCAGGCTATCAGCAGATTTCTCAGCAGAAACTTTACAGGCTAGAAGAGAGTGGAATGATATATTCAAAAATCTGAAGGACAAAAATCTACAGCCGAGAATTCTCTACCCAGCGAAAATATCCTTCAAATACGATGGAGAAATAAAAACTTTCCCAGATAAACAAAAATTAAGGGAGTTCATTGCCACAAAACCTCCTCTTCAGGAAATCCTCAGGAAAACCCTCATTCCTGAAAAATCCAAAAAAGGAAAGGGGCTACAAAACCAAGAGCAGAGGAGATAAGTAGAAGGACAACAACAGAGTAGCAGCTCTACATCAGAACAGATTAAACCATGGGACGAGAAACAAAGGAAACTGAAGAAAACTGGAAAACAAGACACAAAATGGGAGTGGTAGGCCCCCACGTCTCAATAATCACTCTAAATGTAAATGGATTGAACTCCCCAATCAAAAGACACAGAGTGGCAGGATGGATCAAAGAACAAGATCCAACAATATGCTGCCTCCAGGAAACACACCTCAGCCCCAAAGACAAACACAGACTCAGAGTGAAGGGATGGAGAACAATACTCCAAGCTAATAATGAACAAAAGAAAGCAGGTGTCGCTATACTAATATCAGACAAGGTAGATTTCAAAGCAAAACAGATAAAGAAAGATAAAGAGGGACAGTATATAATGATAAAAGGGACTCTCCACCAAGAAGACATAACACTTATAAATATATACGCACCCAACACAGGAGCACCAAAATTTGTAAAGCAACTCTTAATAGAACTAAAAGAAGACATCAACAACAATACAATAATAGTAGGGGACCTCAACACACCATTAACACCAATGGACAGAACATCCAGACAGAAAATCAACAAGGAAATAATAGAATTAAATGAAAAATTAGACCAGATGGACTTAATAGATATATATAGAACACTTCATCCAAAACCAGCAGGTTACACATTCTTCTCAAGTGCACATGGAACATTCTCAAGGATTGACCATATTTTGGGAACCAAAGCAAACATCAATAAATACAAGAGAGTTGAAATAATATCAAGCATCTTTTCTGATCATAACGCTATTAAACTAGAAATCAACTACAAGAAAAAAGCAGAGAAAGGTGCAAAAATGTGGAGACTAAACAACACGCTTCTCAACAAACAATGGATCATTGAAGAAATTAAAGAAGAAATCAAATATTATCTGGAGACAAATGAAAACGAGAACACGACATACCAAATCATTTGGGATGCAGCAAAAGCAGTCCTAAGAGGGAAATTCATCGCAATACAGGCTCACCTCACTAAACAAGAAAAAGCTCACGTAAGCAACCTCAAACGACACCTAACGGAACTAGAAAAAGAAGAACAAACAAAGCCCAGAGTCAGTAGAAGGAGGGAAATAATAAAAATAAGAGCAGAAATAAACGATATTGAAACAAAAAAGACAATAGAAAGGATCAATGAAACAAAGAGTTGGTTCTTCGAAAGAATTAACAAAATTGACAAACCCCTAGCCAGACTCACCAAGAAAAGAAGAGAGAAAGCGCAAATTAATAAAATCAGGAATGACAGAGGAGAAATCACAACAGATACCAATGAAATACAAGAGATCATAAGAGAATACTATGAAAAACTATATGCCAACAAATTGAACAACTTGGAAGAAATGGACAAATTCCTAGACTCCTACAATCTCCCCAAACTGAATCAGGAAGAAATGGAGAATCTGAATAGACCAATCACAAGTAAGGAAATAGAAACGGTAATCAAAAACCTCCCCAAAAACAAGAGTCCAGGACCAGACGGCTTCTCTGGAGAATTCTACCAAACATTCAAAGAAGACTTAATACCTATTCTCCTCAAACTGTTCCAGAAAATTGAGAAAGATGGAGAACTCCCTAACACATTCTATGAAGCCAACATCACTCTGATCCCCAAACCTGACAAGGACAACACAAAGAAGGAGAACTACAGGCCGATATCACTGATGAACATAGATGCAAAAATCCTCAACAAAATTTTGGCAAACCGATTACAGCAATACATCAAAAAGATTATACACCATGATCAAGTGGGATTTATACCAGGGACACAGGGATGGTTCAACATCCGCAAGTCAATCAACGTGATACACTACATCAACAAAATGAAAAACAAAAACCACATGATCATCTCAATAGACGCAGAGAAAGCATTCGACAAGATCCAACACCCATTTATGATAAAAACCCTCAGTAAAATGGGTATAGAAGGAAAGTACCTCAACATAATAAAGGCCATATATGATAGACCCACAGCCAACATCATACTCAATGGACAAAAGTTGAAAGCCATCCCTCTGAGGACAGGAACAAGACAAGGGTGCCCACTTTCACCACTCCTATTCAACATAGTACTGGAGGTGCTGGCCAGAGCAATTCGGCAGGAAAAAAAAATAAAAGGAATCCAAATAGGTAACGAAGAAGTAAAACTCGTGTTGTTTGCAGACGACATGATCTTATACATAGAAAACCCCAAAGAATCCACAGAAAAACTATTAGAAATAATCAACAACTACAGCAAAGTAGCAGGGTATAAAATTAACGTGCATAAATCAGTAGCATTTCTATACACTAACAATAAACTAACAGAAAAAGAACTCAAGACCTCTATCCCATTCACAATCGCAACGAAAAGAATAAAATACCTTGGGATAAACTTAACCAAGGAAGTGAAGGATCTATACAATGAAAACTACAAGACTTTCTTGAAAGAAATAGGCGATGACATAAAGAGATGGAAAAACATTCCTTGCACATGGATTGGAAGAATAAACATAGTTAAAATGTCCATACTACCTAAAGCAATATACAGATTCAATGCTATCCCAATCAGAATCCCAAGAACATTCTTCACAGAAATTGAACAAACAATCCTAAAATTCATATGGGGGAACAAAAGACCACGAATTGCTAAAGCAATCCTGAGCAAGAAAAACAAAGCCGGCGGAATCACAATCCCCGATTTCAAAACATACTACAAAGCTACAGTGATCAAAACAGCATGGTACTGGTACAAAAACAGGTCCACAGATCAATGGAACAGAATTGAAAGCCCAGAGATAAAACCACACATCTATGGACAGCTAATCTTCGACAAAGGAGCAGAGGGCCTACAATGGAGAAGAGAAAGTCTCTTCAACAAATGGTGCTGGGAAAACTGGACAGCCACATGCAAAAGATTGAAAATCGACCATTCTTTTTCACCACACACCAAAATAAACTCAAAATGGATCAAAGACCTAAAGATTAGGCCTGAGACAATAAGTCTTTTGGAAGAGAATATAGGCAGTACACTCTTTGACATCAGTTTCAAAAGAATCTTTTCGGACACTGTAACTCCTCAGTTGAGGGAAACAATAGAAAGAATAAACAAATGGGACTTCATCAGACTAAAGAGCTTCTTCAAGGCAAGGGAAAACAGAATTGAAACAAAAAAACAGCTCACTAATTGGGAAAAAATATTTACAAGCCACTTATCCGACAAAGGGTTAATCTCCATAATATACAAAGAACTCACACTGCTTAACAACAAAAAAACAAACAACCCGATCAAAAAATGGGCAGAGGACATGAACAGACATTTCTCAAAAGAAGATATGAATATGGCCAATAGACACATGAAAAGATGTTCATCATCGCTAATCATCAGGGAAATGCAAATCAAAACTACACTAAGATATCACCTTACCCCCGTTAGATTGGCAAAAACATCCAAAACCAAGAACGACAAATGTTGGAGAGGTTGTGGAGAAAGAGGAACCCTCATACACTGTTGGTGGGAATGCAAACTGGTACAGCCACTATGGAAAACAGTATGGAGATTTCTCAAAAAGTTAAAAATAGAAATACCCTATGACCCAGCCATCCCATTACTGGGTATCTATCCTAAGAACCTGATATCAGATATCTCAAGAGTCCGTTGCACCCCTATGTTCATCGCAGCATTATTTACAATAGCCAAGACGTGGAACCAGCCTACATGCCCAGAAATTGATGATTGGATAAAGAAGATGTGGTATATATACACAATGGAATACTACTCAGCCATAAAAAAAGACGAAATTGGCCCATTCACAACAATGTGGATGGACCTCGAGGGCATTATGTTAAGCGAAATAAGTCAGTCAGAGAAAGACGAACTCTATATGACTCCACTCATAGGTGGAAATTAGTATATTGAGAAGGAGATCTGATCGGTGGTTACCAGGGAAAAGGGGGGGTGGGGGGAGGGTACGGAGGGGGAAGTGGTGTACCCACAACATGACTAACAAAAATGTACAACTGAAATTTCACAAGCTTGTAATCCATCATAACATTAATAAAAGAAAAAAAAAAAACTTATGCTTTAAAAAAAAAAAAGTATCTTGAGAGAAATGAAAATGGAAGCACAACATGCTAAAACTTATAGGATGCAGGAAAAGCAGTACTAAGAGGGAAGTTCAAAGCAATAGATGCCTACATTAAGAAGCAAGAAAGATCCCAAATAAACAACACAATTCTTCTCCTTAAGGAACCAGAAAAAGAACAAAGTGAGTCCAAAGTTAGCGTAAGAAAGAAAATAGTAAAGATTAGACCAAAATCAATGAAATAAAAAATAGGAAAACAGTAGAAAAAATTAACCAAACTTGGAGTTGATTCTTTGAAAAGATAAACAAAATTAACAAACCTTGAGCTAGACCAGCCAAGGAAAAGAGAAAGACCCAAATCAACAAAATTGTAAATGAAAAAAGAGACATTACAACAGATATCACAGAAATACAATGAATCACAAGAGGCTACTGTGAACAACTATATGCCAACAAACTGCACAAACTATAAGAAATAGAAAAATTCTTAGAAACATATAAACTACCAACACTGAATCAGGAAGAAATAGAAAGTTTGTAAAGACCAATTACTAACAAGTAGATGGAATCAGTAATTAAAAATCTCCCAGTGAAAAAAAATCCAGAACCAGATGGCTTCCCTGGTGAGTTTTATCAAAGATTTAAAGACTTAATACCAATCTTTCTCAAACTCCTCCAAAAAATTGAATAAGAGGGAACACTGCCAAACTCATTTTATGAGGCCAGTATCACCCTGATACAAAAGCTGGAAAAGGACACTATCAATAAAGAAAACTACACACCAATATCCCTGGTGAATATAGATGCAAAAATTCTCCATAAAATACTAACAAACTGAAGTCAGCAGAACATTAAAAGGATCATTCGCCATGATCAAATCAGATTTTATATCTAAGATGCAAGGATAGTTCAACACACATAAATCAATCAATGTGATACATCACATTAAAAGAATGAAATAAAAAATCATATGATAATCTCGGATATTCCTCGGATAATAGGAATAGAAAAAACATTTGACAAACTCAATATCCATTCATGATAAAAACTTTTAACAAATTAAGTATAGAAGAATATACCTAAACATAATAAAGGCCATATATGATAAGCCTATAGTTAATATCATACTCAATGGTGAAAGGTTGAAAGCTTTTCCTCTGACATCAGGAACAAGACAAGCATGCCCACTCTTACCATTTCCATTCAACATATTACTGGAAGTCCTTGCCAGTGAAATCAGGCAAGAAAAAGAAATAAAAGGCGGGACCAGCTCAGTGGCATAGTGGTTAAGCTCACAATGCTCTGCCTCGGCAGCCCAGGGTTCGCAAGTTTGGATCTCAGACATGGACCTGCACACTGCTCATCCAGCCATGCTCTGGCAGTGTCCCACATACAAAATAAAGGAATATTGGCACAGATGTTAGCTCAGAGACAATCTTCCTCAAGCAAAAAGAGGAAGATTGGCAACAGATGCTAGCTCAGGGCCAATCTTCTTCACCAAAAAACAAAACAAAATAAAAGGAAATAGGCATCAGAATGGGAAAGAAAGAAAAATTATCTCTATTTGCAGATGGCATGATTTTATATATAGAATATCCTAAAGACTCCACCAAAAAAACTGTTAGATCTTATGAACAAATTCAGTAAAGTTGCAAAGTACAAAAATACAAACATATAAAAATCAGTAGTATCTATGGGGTCAACCTGGTGGCATAGTGGTTAAGTTTGTGCACTTTGCTTCAGCAGCCCAAGGTTTGCCAGGTCGGATCCCAGGCACAGATCTATGCATGGCTTATCAAGGCATGCTGTGTCAGGTGTCCCACATATAAAATAGAGGAAGATGGGCACAGATGTTAGCTCAGGGCTATTCTTCCTCAAAAAACAAAAAATCAGTAGTGTTTCTATACACTAACAACAAATTATCTCAAAAAAGATATAGTGATCCCATTTACAATAGCATCAAAACAATATGGGGCCAGCCCCATGGCTGAGGGGTTAAGTTCACACACTCTGCTTCGGTGGCCCAGGGATTTGCTGATTTGGATCCTGGGTGCTGACATGACACTTCTCATCAGGCCATGCTGAGGCAGCACCCCACATAGCACAAGCAGAGGCACTCACAACTAGAATATACAACTATGTACTGGGGGGCTTTGGGGAGAAGAAGAAGAAGGAAATAAAAAAAGAAGATTGGCAACAGATGTTAGCTCAGGTGCCAATCTTTAAAAAAGAAAACAAAATAATAAATTACTTAGGAACAAACTTAACCAAGGAGGTGAAAGAACTCGACTCTGAAAACTATAAGACATTAATGACAGAAATCAAAGAAGAAACAAATAAATGGAAAGATATCCCATATTCATGGACTCGAAGAATAATATTGTTAAAATGTCCATATTATCAAAAATCCCTCTATGGATTCAATGCAATCCCTATCAAGATTTCTCTGGCAATTTTTACAGAAGTAGAAAAACCACCCTAAAATTTATATGGAACAACAAAAGACCCTGAAAATCAGAGCAATTCTGAGAAAGAAGAGCAAAGTGGGAGGCACCACCCTTCATGATTTCAAGTTACACTATAGAGCTATTGTAATCAAAACAATATGGTACTGGCATAAAAATAGGCAAACAGATGAACAGAAGAGAATTGACAGTCCAGAAACAAACCCAAGCATATATGGTCGACTGATATTTGACAAGGGAGCGAAGGATACTCAAAGGAAAAACAGCCCTCTCCTCAATAAATGGTGCTGTGAAAATTGGATATTCACATGTAAAAGAATGAAACTAGACTCCTATGTTACACCACTCTCAAAAATTAACTTGAAATGGATTAAAGACTTAAATGTAAGAACTGAAGCCTTGAAACTGCTAAAAGAAAACATAGGAAAAAACTCCTTGACATGGGTCTTGGCGATAATTTTTTGGATATAACACCTAAAACACCTAAATCAAAAATAAACAAGTGGGACTGCATCAAAATAAAAAGCTTCTCATAGCAAAAGATACAGTTAACAAACTGAAAAGACAACCTATAGAATGGGGAAAAAATATTTGCAAACCATATATCTGATAAGGGGTTAATATCCAAACTATATAAAGAATTCATACAATTCAATGGCAAAAAACCCCCAAATAATCCAATTAAAACATGGGCAAAAGATCTGAATAGACATTTCACCAAAGAACATATATGAAAGTCCAATAGGCACAGGAAAAGATGGTCTACACTAATCATTAGGGAAATGCAAATAAAAATCACAACGAGATATCACCTCATGCCTGTTAGAATAGCCATCACCAAAAAGACAAGAGATAACAAATGCTAGAGAGTATGTGGAGAAAAGGGAACCCTTGGCACTGTTGCTGGATTGTCAACTTGTATAGCCACTATTGAAAACAGTATGGAGGATTCTCAAAAAATTAAAAATAGAACTACCATATGATCCAGCAATTCCACTTCTGAGAATATATCCAAAGGAAACAAAAACTCTTAACTCGAAAAAATATCTGCACCCCCATGTTCATAGCAGCATTATTTACAATAGCCATGACATGGAAACAACCTATGTGCATCAACAGATGAATGGATAAAATAGTTGTGGTCTATATACAATGGAATATTATTCAGCCGTAAAACATGGAACCATGCAGCACATGGAAGCTATTTGTGACAACAATAGATAGACCTTGAGGGCATTATGCTAAGTGATCTAAGTCAGACAGAGAAAGACAAATACTGTATGATCTCGCTTATACGTGGAATCTAAAAAAAAGCAAACTCATAGCAAAAGGGATCAGATTTGTACTTACCAGAAGCAGGGCTGGGGGAAGAGGGAATAGGAGAAAGGTGGTAAAAAGGTACAGACTTCCAGTTACAAGAAGTACTAGGGATGTAACGTACAGCATGATGACTATGCTTAAAACTGACATATGATACATATGAAAGTTGTTAAGAGTAAATTCTGAGTTCTCATCACAAGGAAAAATTTGTTTTCTTTCTTTTCAGTTTTTGCCTACGCTTTTTATTCTATCTATATGAGATGATTGATGCTATCTAAACTTATAGCAGTAATCATTTCACAATATTTGTAAGTCAAGCCATTATTCTATATACTTTAAAGTTATGTAGTGATGTATGTCAATTATATCTCAATAAAGCTGGAAAAAATAATAACTAGGAGAAAGTGGGTGTATGCTGCAAAATGGTGGCTGCCTTACTTTCATCTTCTAGCTCTCAATGAGACAACGCTCTTTGAAACCGATTCTAATTGGAAATCAGCAGAATTAGTGTGACAAGTTACATAAACCACCTCTCCAAATTTTATAAAGATTAGAGATTTGACTAACAAGTAAAGGATCCTAAAAAAAATAATAACAATAAAAATGACATCAAAAATGAGATCTGTTTGAAAGTTTGACCACTTGGACAATAGAGCAACTGTGGTGAGCCAAACTAGGTAAGGATATTAGTGAAATTAGTTTGAGAACGTAAGAACTAGATATAAGCTTTTCTACTCCTTATATTTTCAGATAAACTCATAAAAACTGATTATAGCTATATATTGCATAGCAAAAATGCTGGACTTCATCCCTGGTATTTTAGTTACTTATTGCCACAACAAGTTACCTCAAAACTTAGAGAGTTAAAACATCAATAAATATTTATTACCTAAGAGTTTTTTGGGATCACATATGTCAGAATGGATTAACTGAATGCTCTGCCTAGAGGTTTTTCATGAGATGGAAGTCAGGATGTCAACCAGGGCTGCTGCTGTTTGAAGGCTTGACTGGAGTTGGAGGACCTATTCCAAGATGGTTCACAGTGGCTGTTAGCAGGAGTCCTCATTTCTTCACCATTTAGACCTCTCGTAGGACTGCTTAAGTGTAACATTGTACCTCTCTTCCCCCAGAGCCAGTGATCAAGAAAGAGCAAGCCAGAAGCCATAATATCTGATAGGACCTAGCCTAGGAATGATACACTGTCACTGCTGCAGTAGTCTATTGGTCACACAGGAAAGCTATGATTAAAACTTACATAAAGCATAAATACCAAGAGGCAAGCCATTTTGGAGGCTGGCTGCCACACTGGCATGATATCTTCAATTTCCAAGGTTATATCTTTCCACAGAGCAGCTGTTAGAGGACAATACAGACTAAATTTCATAACCAATATGAACTTCTGCATATTTCAAGACTCTAAGAATTTTATGGTCTCTTTTTTCAATACTGGTTTATAATCACATGTATCGATTTGCTAGGGCTGTCATAAGAAAATACCACAGACAACAGAAATTTGTTTTCTCACAGTTCTAGAGTCTAGAAGTCTAAGACTCAGGTGCTTACAGATGGCCACCTTTTCACTTTGTCCTCACATGGGTGCCCTTCAATCTGTGTTGTCTGTGCCCTAATCTCCTTTTTGTGTAAAGATAACAGTCATATTGGATTAAGGCCCACCATATGACCTCATTTTTCCTTAATTACTTTTTTAAAGCCTCTATCTCCAAATATAGTCACATTCTGAGGTGCAGGGGACTTCAATATGTGAATTAGAAGGGGACACAACTCAGTCCATAACACGATGCTTCTCACTTAGCCTTTGAAAGAATATACCGCCAGAATGCAATGACTCAAATTCTAAATTTATTTGAGTGACAGGGAATACCAAACTGTTTCAAATCGTCTATCATTACCCTTAATCAAAGCAAAGCTAAGAAGTCAAGGGTTTTTTTCTTTTATCAATAGAGAAGCAGTATCCCCCAAAATATATAATCTGCAAGCAAGTAAGGAAGAATGCTTCTTGCTCAGCTCTCACCTTTTCACTGAGGCCTACTTTCCCTCACCTTCTGCCACAACCAATTATTTTTACCTTTATCTATGTTTTCGTAGCACTTCTAGCACTGTCCAATAGATGATATAATACATTATGTTTATACCTTATTGCTTCCCACCGGCATCTAAGCTTCTTGAGAGCAAAGATTTTCACCTGGCTCATAGTACAGCTCAATGACAGAATTGATCCTTATCCCACTAAACAAGCTCCATTTCCCTTAGTTCCCTCTTTTCAGCTGTGTCATCATTATATGGATCACAACCCTTCCTAGCCTTACACATGGAAGACTAAGGGAAAACTGAGAGGCGAATGTTTAGGAATGTGAGGTAAGACCCTCTAACCTGAAAAATAACATTTCCATTTGTTTGCCTTTCATCAAGCAATTAGGGAAGGAAATTCAAAGTTTTTTAGAAGAGAATTTACACTGAATTAACGCACATACCATAACTAATAATATCAGATCCTTTACTGAATTTCCATATGAGCAATGTTTCTCTAGCTTAAGAAATATGTAGTCTGTGAGGAAGAACGGAAGAAAGAAAAGAATAAAATATAAACATAAATGTGATACATTCCATAAGACATTTGCCAAATAAAGGAGACAGCACGTCTGATTGTGGAATTAAAGGAAGTCTTGCTAGAGAAGCTGATGTATGAAATTGAAGAGAAAATGCTACCTTGACAAATGGAGATGGAGGAGCGCCTTGCAGGTGGCCAGAATTAAATCAGAAAACCAGGGAGCCAGGAAAACTTGGCTGTAGTGGGAGTTATCCATACAAGTTTGACTGAACTCAGAGTAGATATTGACGCACAGCAGGAAATGTAACAAGAGATACACCTTGGAGTGAGGTCATAGAAGACCCTGAATGGCCACAATAAGTTGTTGGAATTTGGTTGGTTAGCAATGGGGAGCCACTGAAGTTTCCTTGGTAGATGACTAACAGGCTCCGAGAGTATCTCAAGGAAGATTAATCTGGCAGTATTAAATCAATTTTGAAAAGTTTTTTGAGGTAATAACACATCCTATGCAAGTCAAAACTCTTAAGCTTGGTTACTTAACTTACAAGAATAAAGTATTTAGAGAAGAAAATGATGTATTGATATCTAAACCTGATGATTGATATGGGGTAGCTATTGCTATTATTGCTATTATTACTTTCAATATACATGAACTTACTTAGAAAACATCAGGAAAAAAGGTAAACTTCTGACCCATTTATACCAAATTTCGCGTCATTATTCTATAATTTAATAATTTAAGTAGATAGACTATGATTGCGGCTACCCAACTCAATTCTCCCCAAATATCACGGTCTTCTCTCCAAAGTATCTTTTGATCTATATCAATTACTTATTTGGTTTGGGTCAACACAGAGGCGCTTGACAGGCTAGTGAGAGGAGACATTTTCCAGGAAAAAAAGGTAGAATGATATTTTCTACATATCCAGAAAAAAGTTTAAGGACTTTTCTAGTTGGAGAAAAAACACTAAATTGGGAGGAAATTTTCAGGATAATTATGTTAATCAACAAGTTCATCCACCAGCAAATCTTAATTTTGCATGCTTGCTTTGTAGAGGGTACTAAGCTAGGTGCTCTGAAAGGTACAAAGACGTTGAAAATAAGGATTAATTCTAGTTTAAAATAAAATTCTAGTTTGAAACGTATATTTGTTTTTAATGCTGCATAACCAATTACCACAAACTTAGCTCAAAACAACAGAAATGTATTATCTTATTGTCTTTATGGGCAAGGAGTTTGGGAACATTGTAGCTAGATTCTCTGCTCAGGGATTCGCAAGGGTGAAATCAAGGTGTTGGATGGGCTGCATTCTCATTTAGAACTCAGGATCCTCTTCCAAGATCACTCAGGTTGTTGACAGAATTCAATTCCTGTGGTTAAGGGACTGAGGTCCCCATTTATTGCTAGCTGTGTGTAGGAGAAGGGGCTTTCCCAGAAACAGGGTAATGGGAATTTACATAGCATGTTAGTATATTCAGAGTATTTTCTCACATAGTATGCATTTAACAGTTTTTTAATCCCATTTCAAAGAATCAAGAACTTCCCATGTCCTCATCCCCATCCCTTCCTTCTCCCATGACCACCACCATTTCTGACCTCTGGTACCAATCACAACACTACTGAGCTCACTGTGCCCAGAAGCCACTGCCAGTCTTTGACTGGAACTCAGAAACAGGAGTCTCCTGGAATGGGCGTGGGCTGCACAAGAGCCACGTGGGAGGATCAGGCTTAGTGGCCCTTAGTTTCACTTCAAGTGAGCAGACACTTCCAACAAATGTTTTTCATGAACTCTTCCAACACTAATCAGTGAACAAACTGGGGAATTGCTAAAGAATCCTAAAGAAGATGGTTGAAGTAGGGAATTTTCTATTGTTGGTCAAAGACCCAGATATTTTTAAGTGCCCAAAGCCCATTACATTATAAATATCAAGAAAAAAAGGATTTTCTAAGCAAAAATTACAGTCCTACAATTGTGAAGACAGAACAAAGTGAATACTTTATAAAAATTCTATTAAAAAGCTTGTCATTTTTTTTTTGCTAGCTGTATCTTATCCATACCCTTTGAGAAGGACAATAGCGGTTGTGCTCCTAATCTTTTGTTTTTTTAAATGCAGCATGCAACTTTCAGGCTACAAATAATTACACCAAGGAACAAGGGATGTAAATCCAGATGTACAGGTAAATACAGGATTCAAGTGTCAAATCTTATCCTGAATTTTTAAAAAAATCACATTTTTTCATTTTCTTATGAATACATAAAAATTAATTAGTTTTGATGTATTATTTATTTATATAAATGCAAAGCCATCTGTAGGGTGGTTTAGAGAATAGGACACAAAATGGAGCAGTAAAAAACTAAAGTTGGAGTCAGAGAAATAAATTTTAGTCAAATCTTGAAACTGGTGGACCTGAAAAACACAAGAAAATAGGGACTTCTAGGTGGAAAGACCTGTATGAGAAAACATAGAATAAATAAGAATTAGAAATTCTGTCTCGGATATTTTAACTATCCATTCATTTTTTTAAATAAATAGTCATTGACTATTTACTATCAGACAGTCCCTATAATGTGTGCTTTTCATATACTTTCTGAGTTTATTGAATTCTTACAATCAACTCATGAGGTTGGTACAATTAGTATCCCTAGTTTAGAGATGAGAAAATTGAATGTTAGAAAGGATAAATAAATTGCCTAAGATCACCTAGCTAAGTAAATCAGAGTCTGGTTTTGAACTTACAACAAATGAGATTAACAAACTGAAAATCATGAGAGGGGACATTATAGAATACCCACTGAAATCAAATGGCAATTCTGGAAGAATATTTCAATTTGAACATGGGAGTACCATGCTGAAGATATATTTAAAGACTACTACTCAGAGATCAAAGAGGGCAGTGGCTATTTATTATTAACTTTTTGTCTTCTCAGAAATGTAGTTCTCTATTTTTTACTCCTCCTCACCCAATGACTGGGTCTGATGAAAGCCCCAATGCTATGACCCCATCCCCCTGACTATAGCAATTTCTCTGGCAGTGATCTCTTGACCAAAGCGGGGTCAACCTCATCATTTAGCCAGGTTATTTTCTGACTAGAACTGGCAGGAAAGAGTCTCTTTCCTCTTATATCACTACCCTGGAGGAATGTGAATATGAAGTAGCCTAAGACTCTGCCCCTTGTCACACACAGAAAACTTGTGTGCAGACGACAAGGATGAAGCCAACTGAGAGGAGAAATTAGAAATGGGAATGAGAGACTTGATAGCCTGCAAGTCCTTGGATTCAGTTGTACCTGAGACAAGTTTTACCCCTTCTTATCAGGTTAGTTACAAACGCCAATAAACTCTCCTTTTTAACTTAAGCTAACTCACTTAAAGAAACCTGAAGAATACAAGTTGACAAAACAGTAGCTTTGTGTAATCTATAGAGTTTTAAGGTAATGCAGAGCCACACTAGCATAAAAAAACCCCGGTGTAAATAGAAAGGAAGATCTGGGAGACATGATGGAGAAAGCGTCCACAGAACTTCAAAACAGGATGACCTTGACAGGATAGAGGAGAACAGAGATTCCAAACCTAAGAGAGAGGCAAGATAATCAGTTAGGCATGAGAACACCGTCTGATTGATTATACTGTGGTAAATACAAAGATATCAGCTGAATTTTACTCTGTGCATAGCATCCACATCAACCCTCTGTGCCAAAAAATACTAACTCCTTGACTAAGCAACTGTACAAGTTCCAGATAAGCCACATTTGTCTCATTTTCACAATTCCTTGCAGACTTCTACCACTATAACATTGACATGCCATCCTCTATAAACTTATTTTCTTCTTGTATGTTCCCTCCTTTAAGGGCTTCAAGAAGAAGTCCAATTCTGTAACTCCTACGAAACCTTCTCTAAACGTTTCCAGGTCTCCTCTCTACCACACAGCACATCTATTTGGGGCTTAGAAAGTACTACCTTGAGTTGCTATTTTTCTTGTTATATGTAAATCCAGACACACTAAATGAATTGAAGAACCATCTACGTTTTGAGCCCTAGGAGCATAACATTTATTCTTAAGTACTCTAAATATTAGACAGCAAAAGTGAATTCTAGTAATTACAGTCGCCAGTAAAATAAGAATCTATCAACTACATATTCATAGCATATAATCGTATGTATTAATTAAGGATTAATGTTAATTAATTCTTAGTTAATTAAGTCTTAGTTTACTGGTGACTGTAATTACTATGGGTTAATACATGGTGTGTATATTATATATGTGTGTGTTTATATGTATGTGTGTGTGTATTTTCAGACACATTTCAAATAGTATATAAACTAAAGCATACTCTGGACAAAGCCCAAAGACCAAAGACCAAATGGTCTGAGTATAAATATCTTGCTAAAATTACTTGCACTTCATTCATTTCTATTTCTCTTGTTTAAAAATTCTCACTAAAAAAGCTTTTTTGTGTTAAAGGCGGTTCAAGATATTCAGGTAGGCAGGTCAGGGCGCCACCGCGTTCTTCACTATGTGAGGCTCACGTTAAGAGTTCAGGCTGGCGCTCTGCCACTTCCTAGTTGTGTGATCTTGGGCAAGGCTGTTTTCTTCTCAGTAAAGCTCCGATAATGGCAGCTCCTTCCTCACAACGAATTTGTGAAGATTCAATAAGTTAATGCATGTAAAGCCATTAAAAGAGTATACAGCACATGGAAGACCTCAATTAATGTTTCATTAATATTTCATCAGAGTCCTCCTCCCCCCCCCCCCCATGTCTCTAAGAAATACTGCAGAAGTACCAGAGCTTTAACAAAAACTCCTGGTTCGTACACAGAAGGATATTGCTTAAACAGGTACTACATTTAAATTTAAAACGATGGGTGAGAACTGAAAAATTGTTTCCTCATGGGAAATGAGTTATTACGATATGTGAGTTTTCACTACTATAAAGTACAAATGTTCTGAGCTGAGAGATTTATGCAAGTGTTCCTGAGCAGTAAAGTACAGGCCTTTCTTGTGACCTGAATTGCTGTGGTAAAAATACTGGTCCTCTGAATTTTTCTCATGCAGAAGCCCCATGGATTATTTTTCTATTTGCAAGTTATTTTCATGTTCTTATTGTTATTTTTGCAAAGAAGGAATTAAACTCTCAACAAACCTTTATTCAACTTGGCTTTATCCGTGCCATTCTGAGGGTTACAATCAAAGAAAATCTGGGTTTCTATGAGCCAAGGTGCCATTTAAAAAATGCCGAAAACTTAATTAATAGAAGATAAGTTAATAAAAAGATAAACAAAGACTCACCTTTTTCATTAAGATAAGTCATTTGCTGTCAGTACTTTTTAAGTCATAGTTTAATTAATTACAACTAGATTCTGCCTGCATTTGAATAGCAAGTTTCTACTTTGTCATTTTCAGTTATTTTAGATTTTATTTTTTTCCTTTTTCTCCCCAACCGTCCCGGTACATAGTTGTATATTCTTCGTTGTGGGTCATTCTAGTTGTGGCATGTGGGATGCTGCCTCAGCGTGGTTTGATGAGCAGTGCCATGTCCGCACCCAGGATTCAAACCAACGAAACATTGGGCCGCCTGCGGCAGAGCGCGCGAACTTAACCACTTGACCTTGGGGCCAGCCCCATGTCATTTTCAGTTTTTTAAAAATAATTTCCCTTCATCTTTAGACAGTCTCAGGACTTGCTCCAATAACCAATTTCTTCTCTCCCCTGCCCTAGAAATAAGGAATGCTTGTTCACTTTATAAATTTTGAAGAACTCTGAAAAGTATATTTTAATTTAGTACTTAAAATTTTATCCAATCAGAAAAATGTGTATTCTCATTAGAAAAAATAAGTATATGTAAATTAAGAAGTACCTAATATAAACATGTAAATGTAATATGAGCCCACTGTTCAGTGAATAGTCAGCTAACATTTTTATGTGTATACTTGCACATGTCCATATATAAACACATTTTCAAGTAGTAAGACAATATTGTTCTTTTGTATTCTGCTTTTTCAATTTAACAAATAGCATGCACATTTTTCCCTTGTAATCAAATTTTCATTAAGGCAATTTTTCATAAAGTGTATTTTGTGAAATATGTGTTACTTGAAAAACAAAGATTCTGTGATAACGTGGTCTTTGAAAAACAAAGATTCTGTAGTCGAATGCATCTGAGAGATCAGATTAAGTGGGGTTAAACAGGTTTATTTATTGTAGTACCTCTCTCTTTTCAAAGCTAATTTGCATTGTGATTCTCCACTGGGACATTTGTTTCCCAAATGTTTTTGGCTATGCCACCCTCCACCTGCATGTGTCTCTTGACAAGCATTCTGTGGAACATCTTCTAGGAAATATTATTTTAAAAGATGATTTAGTTAGAATGATTGTACAAATATTGCTTCATTTGTATAGACCATAACTTTAGAGGGTCTTCCCAAATATTAAACATTTTAGTTTTTTCCAAGTACTTGCCATTATAAAAATATGAACTTAATTTTCACAAATCGTTAGTCTGTTCTGATTTTTAAGATAAATCCCCAAAAGTGAAATTAATGAATAAATGTGTGATGATCTCTTAAACCTCTTGATCAACATTGGTAATTATCTTCCAACAGCTATTGTCGATTTACATTCACGCCAACAGGATTGAAAATGCTTATCCTACAAGTATTTACTGACACCAGGCATTATCAATTTTTATAAATATTTGGAAATTGGTCAATTAGGTCAATAAAATGAGAATGAATCAAAGGAAATAAAGAAGTAAAACTATCTCTATTTGAGGATGACATGAGAATACCTAGAAAATTCCAAAATATCAATAATAAATTCAAACAATAAAAGAATTCAGTGGGGGGCCGGCCCAGTGGAACAGCGGTTAAGTTCACACGCTCCGCTTCTCAGCGGCCCGGGGTTCGCCAATTCGGATCCTGGGTGTGGACATGGCACCGCTTGGCACGCCATGCTGTGGTAGGCATCCCACATATAAAGTAGAAGAAGATGGGCACGGATGTTAGCTCAGGGCCAGCCTTCCTCAGCAAAAAGAGGAGGACTGGCAGTAGTTAGCTCAGGGCTAATCTACCTCAAAAAAAAAAAAAGAAAGAATTCAGTGAAATAGCAGGATAAAAAACGCGCATATGAAAATCAGTAGCCTTCTTATATACAAACAGTAACCATAATTATAGAGTAAATCCACGTGTTATAGCAACACAGAAGATTATATACCTAGCAATAAATTTTACAGGAAATAAGCAAAAGTAAGGAAAATGTAAAAACTCTTCTGAAAGTCTAAAATAGACTTGAACAAATTGAAAGACATTCCTTGTTCTTGGATAGGAAAACTCAACGTTATAACATGTCAGTTATTTATAAGTTAATTTATAAAGTCAATGCCATCTTGATGAAAATATCAGCAAATTACTTGATGGAGTTAGAAAATTTGATTCTAAATCTTATATGTAAAAACAAGCATGCAAGATTAGCCATGAAAACACTAAAAGAGACAAACTACAAAGACTTATTAGCCATAGTATAAAAGCCCTATAATTCAAACATTGTTGTACGGATAAGAATAGACAAATGAACCTACGTAATAGAATAGAAAGTCTAAAGTTAGACTCAAATTCATATACAAATTTAATATATGACAAAGGTAGCATCACAAACCACTGAGGGTAAAGATGAGATTTTAAATAAATGGTGTTGGGAAAACTGGGTAGTCATTTGGAAAAATATAAAATTAGATCCATATCTCACACCACAGTCACAAATAAGCCCAAATTGATTAATGATCTAAATGTGAAAATTAAAACCATATAGTTTCTAGAAGGAAATATGGGAGAATTCTTTAAACTTGGTGTTGGGGAAGGCTTTCTAACTATAACTCAAACTTTGAGGTGCCAGCCTCATGGCCGAGTGGTTAAGTTTGCACCCTGCACTTCAGTGGCCCAGGGTTTTGCTGGTCTGGATCCTGGGTGTGGACATGGCACCGCTCGTCAGGCCATGCTGGGGCAGCATCCCACATAGCATAACCAGAGGGACCTACAACTAGAATATACAACTATGTACTGAGGGGCTTTGGGGAGAAAAATAAGGAAAAAAAGAGAAGATTAGAAACAGTTGTTAGCTCAGGTGCCAATCTTTAAAAAAAAAATCAGTATATTAAAAAAAAAACTTGAGTCAATAAAAGATTATAGACTAGACTATGTAATTTTTAATTTGCATGATGAAAACCACTATAAACAAAGTTCAAAAACAACTGACAACTAGGAGAAAATATTTGCAACAAACACCACAGAAAAAGCAAATATCACTTACATATAAAGAACTCATACATTGAGAGACAAATGACCAAAAACCTGATAATGGGGAAAGGCCATGAACAGACAGTTCACAAAAAAAGAGACAAAAATGACCCTCAGATATATAAAAAGTATTCAAATTCATAATTAGAAATGCAAATTAAGGCAACATGTGAATATCATTCCAATCAAGTTGGCAAAAATTTCAAAAATATTACACTTTAGTAAATAAACACATGGACAAAGAGAAGAGATTAGTAGTTACCAGATGGGAAGGGGTTGGTGGGTGGGTGTAAGGGGCAAAGGGGCACATATATATGGCAAATGACAAATAATAATGTACAACTGAAATTTCACAATGTTATAAACTATTATGACCACAATAAAATAAAAAGAAATAAAAAATGTATAACACTTTATGTTGATGAAGTTGTGGGGAAACAGACACTATCATATTGCTGATGAGAAAGTAAATTGGTATAACCAATTTGTTTGGAAATTTGGCAATCTCTAATAAAATTACATATTCATTTACCTTTGGGCCCAGCATTCTATTTATCAGAATTAATCCTTCAGCTATACCTCCAAAAATATAAAAACACATATGCACAAGGTTATTTATTGTAGCATTGTTTGTAATTGCAAAAAAATAATTGGAAACAACCCACATGCCCATATATAGGAGAATGTTGGAATTAAGTATGTATAGCCATACAATGGAGTATTATTTGACTACATAAAAAAGGAGGAATATATCTGTGAACCGAAATAAAGTGATTTCCAGACATACTGTTAAGTGAAAAAAGCACAGTTTACATGATCATTTATAGTATGTCACCTTTCATTGATAAGAAAGAAAGAGACATGAAAATACATGCCTATCTGCCCACTGCCCATCTGCAAAAGAAATATGTCAAGTACCTACACACAAGATTATCAGAGCCCTGACCCCAATTCACAGATTAAAAAAATCCTCCACTGCCAAGAGCAGTCATCTCAGGCAAAATTGTGTCCTAAGTCCTGCCAGTACTAACTGTTGCCAGATTATAGCAGAGACCCAAGGGTTTTATAGGTGAAGCAGATCAACAGAGAAAAATCTTGGTTTCAACTTCACCAGGATGCCAAAAAATCTGTATCCCTTTTCCAGAAACCATGATGTGCGATCTTAAACCCAACTGGGTGAAATCTTTTAGCAAGAAGCTAATTTTGACATTGTGCATTTAACGCACACATATTGCTTTCTTCAGAGCATAGAATCTGGGACATTTCAGACATTTTGCAAAGTTAGATATTTACAAAAGCAGTAGCTTCACACAGGGTCTTATTTGAGGTGTTGTTCTTTCACAGACAACAGACTTAAAAATTCTTAATTTGCATCTCACCTTTGGGTCTGTGAATTGGGTATGGGCTCTATCTAGTGACATGCCTGTAAAGCTCTTGAGTAGCTCTATGCTACAGTGGCTGTTTCCATTGTCTCTTGCTATGGACTGTATAGTCTTGACAATTCTGCTTCCCAGGGACATTCTCTTACTCAAATATAACTGACTAGCTTTGAGCCAACTTGAGACCACATGTTTCAGGGGGAGGCAGTGACTCTTGGGCCTTAGAGCAAGCTAAATGTATCCCAGGTTAGTCTTGCACAGTTCACCCCTAGGCCAAGTGCAAAATTAGTGTGGCCAACTAGCACTGCCAATCTAGCACTAGCAAATTAAGCATCTAACTCTCTCCATGGGACCGCTGGAGCTAAGAAATCTTGACATGTAAAAGCAGCAAATGACACTCTCTATAAGTTCAACTTCTGAAACTTTCAGAAGTTATGAAACTGTCCTTTGTGATATTAGCCAATTTGGAATTTAGAATAAACACTACAAATAAGTCTGGGCAGACAGCTGCTTTAGAATGTAGAGAAGTTTGCTGAGCTTTCACCTGTCATAGGTTTGAAGGGAAAAAGTAAAATATAGATTGCAGAGGTTTCAAACACATGGCCATTTTCATTTGTTAAATATGAAAATTACACGGGGCAAGAAATTAGAGTCAAGTCAAAATCTTTCAACAGAAGAGTCTTCCAGTGCATAGGGAAAAAGGTCCTAAAGAAGCTAAGAACAACTGACAGCTTAAAAAGAACCTGAGAGTGGGCTGGCCCTGTGGCCAAGAAGTTAAAGTCTGCACACTCTGCTTTGGTGGGCTGGGGTTCACAGGTTCAGATCTCCAGTGCAGACCTGCTCTACTCCTCAGCCATGCTGTGGCAGTGACCCACATACAAAGTAGAGAAAGACTGGCACAGACGTTAGCTCAGGGCTAATCTTTCTCAAGCAAAAACAAAAAAGGAGGATTGTCAATGGACGTTGGCTCAAGGCGAATTTTCCACACACACATACACACATACAAAAAGAACCTGAGAATAACTGGTGAGAATTGAAAAGCCAAAAGTGAGTGGTTTGAAAACACAGAGTGAATGGTTAATTGGCATCAATTATACATCTCCTCTTGTGCTGATTTGGGAACAGCTAGAGGTGGACAGTTAAGACTCTGCAGGGGCCACTGTTGGAGAAGTATAAGAGCTTTTTGGCATTGTTTATTACTAGATAGTCAAAACCTAGAGGTTTGAAGGACTTGTGTACACATACAGTCTCTCTCTCAAGATAGATGCCAAATCCTTAATCATATGGGTTGACAGGCTAAAGAGACAAGCCAAAATCTTAAGAAACACAGTAGAAATTAACACTGTTTCTTAGTACTGGGAAGACAAAGAGCTGCCAGGCTCTTCACTGAAGATGTTGGAAGGTCAAGCCTTGGAAACAGAAGTGAATCACGGATTGATAAAGTCAAAAACAAGTCCATGGAAAATATCCTAAGTGACACATAGAAATTTTCTAAGGGGCAAAAGAAAACCAGAAAGGAATATTTTTCTTGGAACACAATGGGGGAAAAATCTAATGTACTTTCAATTGGAGTCTAAAATAGGGAAGATACAGAGAATCCAACAGAAAAAATATTTAGAAGAGACAATAACCAAGAATTATCCAAAATTGATTAACAATATTGATTGACATATTTAAGATGTTCAGAGTGACCCCGGAAAGATTAGTTAAAAAATTATTGTAATACAACTACCAAAGTTTCCAAGAGAAAAACTTACAAGCAAACAGAGAAAGATGTATGACCTTCAAAGGAATAATAATAAGATTGTCAAATGAGTTTTAAAAAGAAACTAGGGAAGATAGAAAACAATGCCACAGTATCTTCAAAGGGAAATAAGAACATAACTACCAAACTAGAAATTTACATCAAGCAAAAACCCTTCAAAACGAAGGTGTAATAAAAGTTTTTTTTCCAGGCAAGCAATCACTGAGGGAATTAATTGCCAGCAGGCTTTCTCTAAAAGAGATTCTAGGGGAGATATTTAGGCAGAAGGAAAATGAACCCAGACAGAAACATGAAATACAGGAGGAAACGATGAACAGAGTAGAGGGTAAATATGAGTAAATATAGATCAATATTGACTTTAAAACAAGCAGATATTTCTTGGAGTGTAAAATATAGTTGACTAAACTGCATGATAATAATAAAGTAAAAACCAGAAGTTAAAGGAAATAAGTCTTCTCACTTCCATATACAACATAGAATGCTTGCTAGACAGAATGTTGCTCCCAGCCTTACAAAAACAACAAAAGCCAGATAATTGCCAAATTAAAACATTTCTTGAACTCATGAGACAGCTGAGGAATAGGAACACTAAGCTGTAAACTAAAGAAAGACAGGTACCTCCAAAGAGAAATGTGACAAGATCATTAGCTTAAGGACAGACACTAGATGCCAAACTAATAGGCAAAAGGATTCAGCTAAATTTTTAACAAATTTCTAAAGGCTGAAGGTGGACTGGAGTATAGATTCCCTGGGAGTCAAACACAGGGGAAATGTGCAGCTAATCACAGACCATCTCCATGGACATCTCTGGGTGCTCACAAAAAAGACTGGAGTAGGGATGATGGACCAGGTAAAGCAACATTTATAACTTCCTGCATGTTACCCTTCTCTCCATTTATAAATATTTTGGGGGAAAGATCTAAACACTTTTACAAATGCATAAAAAATTTCCTGCAAAAAATGGAAAGCCCTTTGGATTACTGCAGTTTTTCTTTCACTTTTTCACAAAATAAATCCGAAATACATTCATGTAAATGTATTATGGAGTTGCACCACTTTATCCCTAAATTAGGTGCATCTCTGTTTAATTTTCCACAAACATAGCTAGTCCCATTAAATTCCGACTATGCATTTTACTCAAATCAACTCTAAATTTACAAGCTGGTACAATTTGGTCCCAGCCATTTTTTCAATATCTCCAAAGAGAATTTGCTATATTCTAAACTTAGCATACAATAATTACACTTTCTACTGCCCTACCAAATATTTTTGGACAAACTGAAGAATCACTGATCTTATTCAAAAAAATCCTTCAGTATTCTAGTCTTTTTTCCAATTATTTAATTTCTAATTTTCCAGTTTTGTATATACCAATTTTTAATGTATCTATCAATGTTTTTGTATTTTTTCTCTCATTTTCAGAAATGACTTTATTCACAAATGAAATAAACTCACAATGCCTTCTTTAGAACAGTCTCCTGGAAATAAAAATATATTAATAAAAATTTTTCCTATATATAACTTTTTCTTGATGTTTATGAATGAACAGACATGATTGCAAATTCATAGTAATTTTTAAATATATTATGAAATATTCTTATGTGTCAACCTAATTATAAACATTATGTGTTATGAATTACTTTTCTCTGTGAATGAACATTTGCCAGCATAAAAGTCATCAGGAGTAACAAAATGTCACATCCTTCATAATAGTGTATCACAACTAATAAGAATATTCTTTTAAACTCTATAACTTGTCTTGAGTTTCAGGTACTTCTTAAAATAGTGTTTTGTAAGTGATCTGTCACATTTTGCCCACAAATGTTGAACTGTTCACTAATAGCACCACTGGCTGTCTCTCTTGGTCTCAGGTATACGTGAGCTACTTATCAATAATGAGGAAACACTTAATTCATGCTTCAAAAATTTATCTGAAAACTGATAACACTAACTTGTGCTTTGAAATTAATCTTTAACACACCGGTTGTCAATAAAGAAAGAAACTCAGGCAAACATTCTGAAAGGTTTGAAAAACACATGGCCCATCCCCAACCTTGATACCATTCTTATAGGTCACTGAGTGCCTTACTAGAGCATCTATAACGTTTCTGGAGCAAATTATGGAATCATGGCCCATAATGTGCTGTTTAATTCAAGTCTGAATATATTATGATTAAGGACTGAAAAAAATGCAAAAAAACTAAATAGAAATATATATATATATAATATATGCACACACATACATATACATACACATATTTGTAAATATACACATGCCCTCCCACACACATATAATTCACACTATAAAAAAAGAGATCAAATGTTCTAAGTCCAGCCCATACTTTTAACACATAGTGACATAGCCCAAGTCATTGGGCCTGCTCAGCATCACTGCAATAGCTAGCTTCTCAGAGGACATGAAAGCAAAACATAACATTTGAAAGCAACATTTGGGAATCTGCATTTTTCAAACCAATCACTAAAAATAGAATATTTTTAGACATTCCTCCCTTCTCTCTTCCTTATAACAGCCTTAGAGTCAACTATATTCAGCTTCCACTTGAAATATCTAAGTCATCATAAAACGGTGAGCATCAGAGCTGTGCTGCAGTAGATGAGCCAGTCAGCAAACCATTTATCGGGCAGCGGGGAGTAATGTGAACTTCACTGTTAGCAGGAATAAAATCTCACCATGATAATTTTAATAAAAACATCTCTCTTTCTCCTAGACTTTGAGGAAAATTAGCTTTTCTAGTCCAAATTATGCTTTTTAATATGCCTTCAAATTGCTTACTGGTATTTTTTAAAACATATAAAGAATTTTTTCAAATCATATTGTCATTTTCAATATGAAAAAGTAAATTAAATAGGTTCCTGGAAGATGTTGGTCCAGGAAACAAAAAATGCTAAAAAGTCAAATAAGGAGAAATAAAGCAATCATATCAATATCAATTGATGTCACACACACACACATGCATATGCACACACCGTGTTAATAAAGTGGCAATGCTACTCCCTGACATTCTACTAAATTTTTGAAAAGCTTTACCAACTATCTTATATTCATGGGTTAATTACAGTCACATATAAAGTAAAGTTTTAAAAAGGTTGAGTTTTACTCAAAGTCATGGGAAAATTAATAAGAGAAACCTTAACTAAATTGGAGATGGGAAGGCCTATCGAAGGAGCTCTCAAGCCCTATCATAAGTGGTCAATTACACCAAACAGGAAGAAATGTACGCTGGCATCTTGGCATGCTGGAATCTTCCTCAAGCAAAAAGAGGGAGATTGGGAGATTGGACAGGAGGTAAAACTACTTCACTACTGAAAGAAGATTTCTCCCCCCGACCCCCACCTGGCAACAGCACAGCCAATGACAAACAGCAGCTCAGCCAATGAGAAATGCTGCAGCTTAGCCAAGGAGAAGCTATTGCTGCCCCTGAACTGTTACTTTCCCCTAAAAGAAAGAATGGGCTTTCTTTTAGAACAGCCCCTCCCTCCTCCCCTTTTTCTCTATAAAAGCAGCTCCCCTCCTTTGTTTTCTGGATATGCCTATGGTTTGCCATAGCATACACATCCTGAATTGCAATTCTTTTGCCTATTCTCAAATAAACTCATTTTGAGGGTAAAACAACAGGCAAATTTGCTTTTAAGTTGACAGTCATGAGAAATACCTAAAACAGTATTATACTTCTCTTTTAAAAAAAAATGAACAACTTGCCAAGACCTCCTCTTTTTTCTACCAGAGAACATGACTTTCTTGAAAGGAATGATTACCTGCTTCTCTGCAAGAGATTTAGAAACTAGCTGAGGCCATTTGGAGTTACTCAATGTGTGACCTTATGCCAACTCCCCACAGCACCTGCACCCCACCTTTATAAGGATGGAAATAAGTATATGGTGAAGATTTGAGGTTAAAGCCTGTTCAAGGTTATGAGAAAGTTAAAGAATTTGGGCCATAAAGATTGCTTTTTATTCTCCAATGTCTTCTGCAGAAATCTCAAAGAGTTTCAAGTTCCAATTGAAAACAAAGAAGACCACTGCAGTCTTACAATCAAATCTTTAGGAAATGTAAATTGCTGCTTTTTTCAGATAGACAAAGGAAACTAAAAAAATACATATGGAAAAAGCTTGGTATCGTGGTGAATGAAATTTACCTATTGACAGTCTGGATAGTATATGTCAACCATCTGTGCACAATGCCTGATTTTGTATGAAATAACTGGGAGGAGTACGTTAATTTCTAGAGATTATACATAGACGTAAAAAAAATACTAATCAGGAAAGTCAGAGTTTCAAAATTTTATTTTACGTATTAGTAAAGAGTGAATAGTTGTTATAAAGGAATATTATTTTTTTCTAAATACAGTAAGAACAAGATAAATTTAATGTCTGTCTTCTTTGCCTCCTAAACTAGGATCTAATGATCTGTGAATGTTTAATTTCTAAGTAATGAAATAACAGGTTCACCTTATAGTAATATAGAGAAAGAGCATGAACAACTTAGAAACTTAGTTTGGAATTTGGTGTTATGAAATATGTAAAGGGAGCATTTGTCATTAGCATCTGCAGAGTAGCTCAAATATCATATAACACCAAGGGTAAAATGTTCATTATACAGGGTCAGTCCTAACTGTGTCTGTACAATGCAAACATACTTAGATTAAAAACATGAATTCTCAGGGCCAGCCCTTTTACCTAGTGGTTAGATTTGGTGCACTCCGTTTTGGCAGCCCAGGGTTTGGTTCCCTGGTGTAGAACTACACCACTCGTCAGTGACCATCCTGTGGCAGTGACCTAGACAGAAACTAGAGTAAGATTGGCACAGATGTTAGCTCAGGGTGAATCTTCCTCAGCAAAAAAAAAAAAAAAGAAGAAGAAGAAGAAGAAGAAGAATTCTTGTTAAAATTCTGAATACTCATTTCCAGACAAAACAAGACAAGCACTGTTTCCAGGAATGCCTTTGAAAACACTCCCCAGTCACAAATACATCTAAATGTACAAGCAAAATTTTCCCTTTACATTTAGATGTTTTGATGTCATATAGACACCTTTCTTTGCTTTCATAATTTCTTTTGCAATTTAGGAAAAATCCATTGTGGCAAACTTTTGATTCAAAAGAGAGAAGGACAAAGGAAAACTAGAGGAATTGGAAGAAGACAACTGAGATATTAGATGTGTGGAAGGAAGACAGGTAGGAGAAGAGGGTATGAGAAGGGCAATTGAAAATGAGAAAAGGTAATTAAGAGATTCAGTAACCCACTCTTGTTCACATACCAGTCACAGGAGTCCAAGAAAGAGAGAAACTGTCTGTGGTTCTGAACTGGCATGCTGTTGCTTCCACCAGTATTCTATTGGCCAAAGCCAGGAATAAATAAGGCCAGCTGATTCAGGGTCGGGAAATGGACTCTACCTTTTAGTGCAAAAAATTGCAAGATACATTATAACGGGCATGCTTACAGGAAGGAGTGGAGAATTGGAGGCATTTGTGTAATTGATCTATCACATTGACTAACCAAAGAAATGAGTTGTCAAATTGTGTAATAAATTAAGTAAATTTAATTTCTTTATTTGTAGATTAAAAAATAAACATGAATAAAATTTCTAATATTTTATTTCTGGGCCCTTTGACTCCCTTATATAGTCTGTCTTTAATAAGAAGTATTCAATTTAATGTATTCAAATTTAACAGAAAAAAAAGAAACAAAGAACTTCTGACTTTCAAGTAAATATTTTCCCCAAAATATATAAGATTAAGAAAATAATCTTGCTAAAGTTCTTTTTCAACCATGTTCCTATTTAAAGCAATAGATTGACTTCCTACAGTGAAAAATGAAGACAATATTCTCACACTTTTTCCCCTTCTCTCCTACAGCTTCCTGAATTGGTGAGCTGTCTTTTTTTTTCCACAATGTTCATAACTTTCACATTCTATTCTAAAACCATAATATGCACATTTGTTTAGTATTTTTTTCATATTTCAATGAATTGTGTACTTATAACTAGGTCTTTAACCCTGACACCTCAATTCCTGAACTCTATTTAGATTCATTTCTTAATTTGGTTTAATTTTATCAACACAGTTTTTGTTTCATACCCAAGAAATATATATGGGTGATTTATTCCTTGAGTTCTTTCCTGGTTAGGAATGTATGCCTATTGTCTTAGTATCAAAATTGATTTTAGGGTAGGCATAATATTCTTGGATTACAATTACTCTCCGAATTTTATTGGTATTGATTTATTATCATCCGGCCTTGAATATAGTTTAGAGAAAGCTGAGGACAGCTTGATTTAGTTTCCGTAGGATGTTTTCAGGCTGGATATCATTATTCTTTTCTTTATCACTTTGTATAGGTGAAGGTAATTACTGTGATAAAATTTCAAACTACTTTTTTCATCATGGAAAGCTGTTTGCCCCACTTTGTATTCTGCATACTGGTTATGCAGTCACACTCCGTTCTAAGAGCTGACATAGGCACAAAGTACTAGTCCACAAGTAGGGGGAGGATTTGATCTGAAGTCTTCACATAAAATTCAAAAGCAGGATAGAGTAAGTATTTATAGCCATTGCTTATTTATAGAATTTGGCATAACTTTCTCTGCTCCTATATTCCAAATACATATTTATCATCTGCTAGATGGATAACTGAGTATATTTTAGGTCATTTTTTGTCACTGTCTATGGCATTAATCTAAATAAGCATTTTGAATCTAGATTACTTTCATCAACGCTTCAAATTTTGATAATATACTATACCTAAGTACTCACGGCCTATATTTTAACATGCTCAATTTACTTTCCAAGACTGATTAAAAGACTGCTGCTTTTAGAACCCTCTCCATGAAAGTACACATTATATGAAACTGCCTGCTCGCGAATATGCTTACTGGTTTCTGTTTGAAATTTCATTTCTCTTTGAAACTTATGAGAATCAATTTAATAGCACTAAAATGCATATTTTGGTCATATGATGGACTTTATATAGAAAGAAACCTACCATAATGCATAAAAATGTAAAAGATACGTAAGATATAAGTAGTTTTAATTAACTAAGGGAAGAAAATTAAGGGATATAAATGAACCAAATGTGTAATTTCATACGAATAATGGAAGATCTGAGCCTGAAATCTCCCTGGGGGCACCTGTGGATATACAGATGCCTGGGTTTTAAGGTAGTCAACAGACGGAGGGACAGAAGACAAAACCTGGGGTCTGAGAATGTTGAGATGCTGGATTGGAGACACTGACATAAAGGTGGGTGATAGAAAAAACAGTGCTAATGATGAATATTTTTGTATCTTAGCTTTGTCTATAGGTGGAGAGAAGGGGAGAAAAATAAGGTTTCAACTAAGAATTACTCACCTTAAATACATAATCATATGGGTTTGGAGTTATAACTCAAACCGAACTTGAAAATTTTAAGTGTCTTAGGTTGTCTGTGCCTCTGGGAGTAGGGCAGAACTATATTTAAATAATTTCAGAACCAATTATTTTAAACATAAAACTTGAAGAATTGCCGTTGACAATGTTGATAAAATCATGAGCTCACAATTAAAAAAAATACACAAAAAGAAATGAGAAAACAAGCCATCATGAGCAAGAATATAGAGAAGCCAGGAACAATAGCCTCAGATATGAAAAAGCTACAGAAATTCAAATGATCACATACATAACATGAGAAAAAAAGCTGAAAAAGAGACCCTAAAATAGGTAGAAATCTGAAATATGACCCAACTGGCATAGCAAACTAGCAAGTAAAGGATTGGCTATTCAAGGAATGGTACTAGGGTAATTGGTAATACATAAGGGAAAAAATAAAAGATTGACACAAACGGAAATCAATATTGAAGTAATAAGCACTCAAATGTAAAAGATAAAACTTTAAAACTTCTAGAATATAAAAGTATTTATATATGATATAAAAACTACAAACCATAAAGAAAACAAATTAGACCAATTACATTAAAAATAAGGAATTCTGCTTACCAAAAGTCATAATAAAGAACTGTTTTAGGTCATGAGGGATGTCTCCTATAAACAATTAGAAAATGGAAGAACTACACATTAAATAATTCTTTTCAGACATTGGACAATAGGTAGTGCATAACTGAAATCTCTTAGAGAAGGAAAAAGTGAAGTGAGCCCTATGATCACCCCTGATTTCTGCCTGTAAGCAATTTTTAGACCAAGGCTCATGAAATCGGTTACAAAGAGAGCCTGGTGGTCTCTCAGTGAAAGGATGAGACAGAGATGCCCAGGTGGTGGGGACTTAAGATGCCCAGGTCGGGAGCAGAGTGGGACCCCTTGAGTCTTTGGTAGGGAAGGTGAAGAACAATTTCCAGGAAAAGAAAGATTTCTGGGGAACTTTAAGTCAAACAATTCCAAGAGCTCACAAAAGTCTAAGAATCATCCAAGAGCACACAGGTCATAACGGAGAGGTTTTGTTGAATACATGGAGCTTTAAGTAGACATCCAAATATCAACACCTTAATTTCAGACTAAGTTAGCCCTAACGTAAAGGCTACAATATGCATGAGATTAAAAAGCCTTCAAAATAGGTCCTTAAAGAATGAAATTGCTGTTCCAGATCTGTAATTTCCCTCCAGGAAAAAAGTCAACAATCTCTGAGTGAATACAACATGCTCCAGCAATCAATCACATAAACTTCAGTGTCTAGGATCTAATCAAAAATTACAAGACATGCAAAAAAGAAGGAATATGTGATGCATTTACCAGAAGAAAAAAAAAATCACTAAATTAAAAGAAACCTAGGAATCACAGAGATGATGAAATTAGCAAACAAGGACATTAAAATTATTTTAAGAAATGAACCACTACTACGTGTAATAACATGAATCAATCTCTAAGGCATTATGCTAAGTTAAAGAAGCCAGACAGATAAGACTATACACTGGATTATCCCCTGTATATAAAATGCTGGTAAATACAAAGCTATGGGGATAGAAAACAGATCAGAGGTTGCCAAGGGCTGGGGATAGAGATAGGGGGTTTGCTGCAAAGGGACAGGAGATAAAAATCACCTTTTGAGATGATTAAAATGTTTTTGGTTGTAGTGGTTATATGACTAGTCTTAGTTTATGAAAATGTTTCTTTATTGTGGTGGTGGTTATGTGACTATGCATATTTGTTAAAAACTTATTGATCAGAACATGTTAAAACAATAAAATTAATTTCATATAAATTATATCTCAATAAATCTGGTGTTTTTTAAAAAAGGTATTATAAGTGTGTGAAAACATAAACAGAAAATACAAGCAAATGGGAAATCAAGAAAATAAAACATATCAATAACAAAAAGTTCAATGAAAAGGACTGATAGATTAGATGATACAGAAAAAAAAGATCAGAGAACTAAAAGGTATAGCAATAGAAACTACTCAAAATGAAGCAGAGAGAGAAAAAGATTGAAAAAAGGACCTGGGAAGCAACACTGAATTCTCTAACATGCATGTCATTAGAATCCTAGAAGGAAAGGAGAAAGAAAGGAGGATAGAAAAATATATTTGAAGAAATAATGGGGCCTCTAGCACATGCTTAGGCTGTAGACATCTGGAAAGAGCATTGCTTCACCCCTAGCAACAAGATAAAGCCAAATAATCTATAAAAACATACTGTTTCTTGAATGTATCAGACAGCTAAAGTTTTATGGCAACCAACTAGCCTAAAATCTAAAGAAACACAGGCACCTCCAAGAAGTGGGACACGAGCACTTACTCACTTGGAGCAGAACACAAGAGTATATGAATCACCATACAAGAGGGTAAACTAAAATTTTTAGCAAAGTACTAACGGCCAAGTGTGGGTAAGAGAGAGAGTATAAAACTCCTAGGATCCACAGACACGGGGGAGTTCGCCCTCCGTCAGAGGCTCTTCTTTGCAGACTCTGACATGCTGATCATGAGAAAGATTGGGACAGGCCATTAATGAAAGCAGGTGAGTGAGGCAGGCCTGCCCAGATCCTTCTCCCCTGTGGAACAAAGCCTTAGGACTCCAAGGGAAGGACAGCAAAGGCTGTCATCTCCAGGGCACAGGGGAAGACCCACTGAAGCTAGGGGAAGACAAAGGAGAAAACATTCTCTATCCCTGAGGGGAGGGCAGAAGACTGTTGTGGGCCTACACCACTAGAGGTCTAAGCTGAGAGAAATCGTCTCCGCAGGCCAGCACTCCAGAAAACACTGCTAAAGGAAGCTCTTCAGGCACTTGAGGACATTATTAAAGATAGTATCTTTTAGGCCTAAACTAAATATCCCTAGAAGCTAAGTTATAGCAAAGTCCATTTTTCATGCGTTCCCCAAAGAGTGAAAACTTCCCTCTCTGGAATGAAGGAATATCACCTGGAACATCGCAAACTAGAATTCTCATACCTGTTCACAAATGCTATTCTTATTATGATAATTAACCATTAATTGTTACTTTGCTAATTAGGAATCTAAACATTTAAACAAAAATAAGTTTTACTTTACGTTTCCTAAGCAAATTTTACCTCTATTTTTGAAATAGCATGAACACGTTGTAAGGAAAAACATTTAAGATGCTTTAAGGATCAAGCGGTGTTGAAGAATCTTTAAAACACCTATAAACATATGTTCAAGTACAAATAGTTTTAAACTAAAAATAGTTCCTTTTTGTTGAAACACATCTCCTAAGAAACATTTTTTTGTTTTTTGAGGAAGATTAGCCCTGAGCTAACATCTGCTGCCAATCCTCCTCTTTTCCCTGAGGAAGACTGGCCCTGAGCTAACATTCGTGCCCATCTTCCTCTACTTTATATGTGGGATGCCTGCCACAGCATGGCTTGTCAAGCAATGCCATGTCCACACCCAGGAACCTAAGTGGTGAACCCCAGGCCGCCAAAGGGGAATGTGTGCACTTAACTGCTGCGCCACCAGGACGGCCCCAAAGAAACTTTTTTGAACAATACTTTGTTGATTCAGTAAATATTAATTGAGCACCTACTGTGTCCTGTATGGGGGAAAGGGAATAAGCAGTAAACATAATGAATAAGTAAATTATTTAGTGTTTTAGAAGGTGGTGAGTTCTATGGGAAAAAGAAAGAGTAGAAGTAATTAAGGAGCATCAGCAATGTGGGGGGGGGTAGATGGTGCAAGCTACAATTTTAAATAAAGCGCTTAGAATAGGACTCCTTGAAAACTTGACATTTTTTAAAAACTTCAAAGTAGGTAAGGGAGTGAATCGTTTGAATATCTAGAGGAAGAACATTCCAGGCAAAGGGAAGAGTAAGTGCAAATGTCCTAAGGTGGTATGTTTTGACATCTTTCTAGTTCTGATATTATCTTTGCTTTTCTCACAGTCCTGCAGGAAGGATCAAATCCTTGGGCTCTATCTCTTCTTTGCCTCCTTTACATAAAGAATTGCTTGGCCCTTGCTGACCCCTGTCTATTACATCCTTCTTAGCATTACTTTTTTTCGGCACTTTTATGCATCCTACATAGATAGCCTCAGTTGCATTGTAAGCAATCTCCTTGATCTTTTAGTCTCACCATTCTGATCATGGACCTTCCTTTCTCTTCTAGTAACTCCCTATTACTTGCTGGATAAAGTTCAGATTCTTAATATTTAAGGATTTCTCAACTCTCCTCTCTCATCTACCTTTTTATTCGTATTCTCCTATTCCCTCCCTCTAGGCCAAAAGTGGACCACTAACTTTCCATAACATTTCTGGCATCTGCCCACTCTTTAATTTTCTCAAGCTCTTCTCTCTCCCTAAAATGTCCATCCCACCTCTAACTGCTGTTGAACTCTAAGCAGTTCTTAAAAAACCTTATTTCTAAAATGTTTTCTGATTTCCCCAGTTGATGTGGTGGCTCCTTCCTCTGAACTTCCAAAGCACTTTGCACCACTCTTACTTCATGGATCATTCTCTGCTTTGCATTATGGTTGCTCCTAATATTATGATAGTCTTCCAGTACATTGAAGTCTCATAAATTTAGGCACAAATCTCACACATTTTTATAGCATCCATAATACACACCACAAATATACAATCAATATGGTAGGGTGAACATGTGACTGAATCTTGCAAGAAAAAGCAGAGAATATACACTTGAATGGGATTGCACATGTCACGTTGAACAACTTTCAGAAATACGGGTTGTACAAGGGACTATAGAGATGTGTATAGTCATTCATACCTCTCTCTCCAGAAAGATTTGCTAGAGTAATAGAACTAAAAACTGACTCTGGGACTACTAACTTATTTTCTTGCTAACATTATAATAAAAGCAATAAAAATGGTGATGCTAATAACTGACCATCATTGAATGATTATTATGTGCTGGACACTGTGGTTAATGCTTTATTTGATTTATTTTATTTACTCCTCATAAAACCCCATGAAGTAGGTGTTAAAATTATTCTCTTTGTTTTCAGTTGAAGAAAAGAGGATATGGTTGGTTGAGTATTTACTGAAGATTACATTACCACAATACCGCACATAGTGTTCTGGGAAAATAGAACACAAATTTTTCTCCATATATGAATTTATCTATAAATTTCCATACATTCAAAACTTTGTGTTGCTCTTTTATGAGTACTCCTGGTCTCTACACAAAGTCTCACATTTATTAATTGAATAAAATAGGATGGCTTAGTTTTCAGAATGATAGTTTTAAAATACAAATCTGGATTAATGAATCTAGAAGGGTTTTCATAAAATGACCACAGTATAATATGTTATTAAAAGTGACCAATAACAAGAAATAAATCCTTCAGATTTTACTGCTGAGTTAAAGCAGGAAGAATTCTTCCATTGAAAGTTGGGGCAAAATTATTAAATCATCCAGTAAAATACCTGCAGGTGGTCCAATTTGTCAACACAGACTGACTTTTCCCTAAGCCTTAATTTTCTCACGGAGTTAGGAAGAGATTTTCCTAAAGAAATGACATGGATATCAATTATGATTACAAAAGACTGTGTCTGCTCCCTGAGTAATATTTGACTTCACAGTCCAAGGAATGGACTCTGGGCCTTCTAAGGCATTAGGCAGAAAGGAGTTGGGATTACTAGTGCTTTACTGGGCCCTCCATGATGAGAAAAAAATCCTTTGGATTGGACTATCATGGAAGTCTAAACCTCTGGGTTTAGAAATGGTAGAGACGATTGAGCCAGATTTTATCCTCTGTAAATTATTAGTAAAGTAAGCCAAATATTATTATTAATAATAATAAGTAATTATAAAGTAAGTAAAAAGTAAAGTAAGTAAAAAGTAAAGTAAGCCAAATATTTTTAGTAAAGTAAGCCAAATAAAC